>NC_026007.2:48170000-48366060 GCF_000442705.2 Elaeis guineensis | reverse complement strand
GCCCGAGGTAGTCGAGAGATCGTCCTCGCCGATCTCGAGCTGCGGGTCTGGGACTCTCTGAGATCTTTCCTCGAAGTAGGTTAACTCACCCTTTTCCTCCTTTCCGCTTCTTTAATTTATTCTTCAGCCCTTACGTCGACTCCCTGACCTTTCTTGCAGATTGGGCACCAGCTCGTCACCAAACGTCGAGATGGCAAAGATCGCCAAGAGGGAGGCAGCTCGGGCAGAAGAAGGTCGCCTAGCCGGGGCCGCCTGCCTTGAGGAGAAAGTCGCCAAGGTCCTTAGTCTCCAGGAGGCGCTGGAAAAGGAGGACAAACTTCGTCCGATCTGAGGACCATCTTGGAGTGGAGAGAGGGAAGGCTGAGGCCAAGGTCTCCGCATTGAGGGTGCAGGTTCCAAGTGGAAGGAGCAGGCTTTCGAGTTGAAGGAGCAGGTTTTCGAGCTGAAAGTGCGGATTCCATCTCTGGTTTCGGAGGCAAGGGCTCGAGCAGTGGAGGAGTTCAAAGCCTCTTTCGAGATGGAGGATCTAAAGGTCCAGTTCGACCAGGAACCTTCATCAAGGGGTTTGAGCTCTGCCAAGAGAAGGTGGCTGGCAGGTTTTCCGAATTGGATCTCGACTTCCTGAATGAGGCATTCGATGATGAAGCCAGACCATCCGAAGTCGCTATCGGTCCTCTTCCAACCAGAACCTCGTCGACTGTCGTGGCCACCGCCGACGATCTTCCGGGGATGCCGACCCCTTCTACTTCTGCCCCAGAGGTCCAGAACCTCTAGTTTTGTATTTTTTTTTGTGTGATTTTTTTCTCATTCTCTTTATACTTGAAATTTATTTGATCAATGAAGCCGGGTTCATCTTTACAGAGGGTCCCCCCCTTTTTTTATATTCTTTTCCTTCTTTTTGTCTTCTTGTATTAATTTGAGCCGTGGCGCTCTTGTCCTCCAACGACAGTGTCCTGCCGAAGCTCTTCCCCTGTCGGAGGGTATTCCCTTGAAGTCGATGATACGAACCTCTAAAGGAAAGTTCGTCAGTTGACAAGAAAATTCAAGAAGCTGGAAGACGAACTTCACCGGCTGAAGGAGAGCCATTCAGAGGCCACCGCGGAGGCTACTCACTTTCAGGACCTCCACAAGAAAAGTTTCATGAAATATACCAAAGGAAAGCCAACTTCATTACAGAGCTTGAGGAACTTCGAAAACGTGGGCAGCGATCGATCTTGGACTCAGACTTCCAAGATCAACTCCCTTAAAGTCGAGCTGATGGCTGCACGAGAGATGATCGGCCGACTGAAAAGGAGCTCATCCCGGCTTACAGTCCAGACTGACCGCGACCAAGACTGGTCGAAGAAGTTCTCCGACCTTCAAAAGTAGCAGCAGGACGCCGAAGCGAATTATGATGCCCTACCGAGTCAGCTGGAGCAGACAAGTAGAGGACTACCGAAGGAGGCTCCAGATGATGACTGATGAAGTTGCCCGCCTTTAGAGTGGCTGTCCGAGAGAGTCCAGTCTGTCCCTGCACAAGGTTCTGACGAGCTTTGCTCCTTGAGGGGGACTATGGCGGAACTGTCTATAGCCCTTGGGTGGGAGGAAGCCGAATTGTGACGGCTGAAAGTTTCAGCTGGTCCACGAGCAGCAAGCAGTCAGGATGCCGAGGCGGAGTCCGAGGTCTTGAGAAGGAGGCTTCGAGAGTCGGAGGACGAGCACCGACGATTCCACTGGATGTACCAGGATATGCTGCTGAAAAGATGAAACTAGAAGAGGAAGTCAAAAATTTAAGGCGATCCATAGTAAGGGCCAGAACTGAGAGCTCGAAGTCGGAAGAAATTGGGCTTCCTTAGAGCCTCCTCTTCTTCTCTCTTCTTTTTTTTTTTTTCTTTTTATTTTTGGCCTTTAAGGCTTTGTAACATGTACTTCACCAATGAAATGAAAATGAAATTGTCTATTACCTTGTCCATTCTGGTATTAAATTGTTGTTTACCAGAATCCATTTGTCTTCCATCTTGTTCGACGTCGAAGTTGTCTGAAGGTTTCTAGCCGTCGTCGTGTCGATTCGCCATAGGGACTGGAGATTTTCGCCAAGGGTATTCTCTCTCATCGAGACGAGGTCCCTAGTGCCTTTGATGTAGTTCATTTTTCACCTATCGTCGGTGTAGTTCGTTGCTTTTCCATTTCGTCTCCCTTCTTCTTCTGTGTTCGAGTGAGGGTCTTCCCTCTGCTCTTGACAAGGTCGTGAGAGTGTAGAGGAGTCATTAAGAAAGCTTTCCTCTTTGTCGATCAATCGAGTCTTTGTTTGCATCGGGCCGAGGTCCTCCCCTTATTTCCAACAGTCGATTTTAGCTCGTGTTAGGATGAGGTTCTCCTCCTGTTCCTAATAAGACTGTGGGGGCACACAAGGGCCGTTGTAAGGGCCTCTCCCTCCATCCGATCTTTAGGGAACCGGACCTTCGACTTTGCTCATGTTGGACAAGGTTCTCCTTCTATTTCTAACAAGGCTGTGGGGCACATAAGGGCCGTTGTAAGGGCCTCTTCCCCCATCCGATTTAAGAAATCGGGCCTTCGACTTTGCTCATGTTAGGACGAGATTCTCCTCCTATTCCTAATAAGACTGTGGGGCATATAAGGGCCGTTGTAAGGGTTCTCCCCCCATCCGGTCTTTAAGAAATCGGGCCTTCGACTTTGCTCATGTTAGGACGAGGTTCTCCTCCTATTCCTAACAAGGTTGTGGGGGCACATAAGGGCCGTTGTAAGGGCCTCTCCCTCCATCCAGTCTTTAAGAAACTGGGCCTTCGACTTTGCTCAAGTTAGGATGAGGTTCTCCTCCTGTTCCTAACAAGGCTGTGGGGCACATAAGGACCGTTGTAAGGGCCTCTCCCCCCATTCGGTCTTTAAAAAATCGGGCCTTCGACTTTGCTCATATTAGGACGAGGTTCTCCTCCTGTTCCTAACAAGGCTGTGGGTACATAAGGACCGTTGTAAGGGCCTCTCCCCCCATCCGGTCTTTTAAAAAATCGGGCCTTCGACTTTGCTCATGTTAGGACGAGGTTCTCTTCCTGTTCCTAGCAAGGCTGTGGGGGCACATAAGGACCGTTGTAAGGGCCTCTCCCTCCATGCGGTCTTTAAGAAACTAGGCCGTCGACTTTGCTCATATTAGGACGAGGTTCTCCTTCTGTTTCTAACGCGCTTAATTTCATTTGTATGGGGGAGTTATCTCCGGTCGTTATAAGCTCATACCAAAAGAAAAAATGCACGAATATGAAAAGAATTTTTATTCAGGGAAAATTTGTCAATAATACATTCGTAGATTTTTCGAACCCTATAGCCATGGAAGGTCTGCTCCCCGTTGGGTCCCCCTGAGATGGAGTTGATAATCCCAATTGGAGGTCGATCTTCAGGCTGTTTCTCCCTCCTTGCGGTTTCGGCTGCGGCAGGGCCCTAGGCCGATCTTTCTTTCCTTCAGGTCGGCATCGAATGAATCTGTCGAGCCGACCTCATCTAATGAGCTCCTCGATCTCGTCTCGGAGCTGAATACACTCCTCCATGTCGTGGCCATGGTCACGATGATAGAGGTAGAATTTGTTTGGGTTGCGCTTTCCAGGATGCGAGCGCATCCTCTCCGACCTTGGGAGCTGCTCCCTAACCTCCATCAGCACTTGAGCTTTCAAGGTGTTGAGAGGGGCGTAGCTGTGGAACCTTCCAAGAGGAGAGCCTAGCCGAACTCGACGGTCTGGGCTTCTCTGCTTACGAGCTCGGAGAGGAGTCTGGATGCACCCATGTCCGGGAGGAGTTCGAGAATGTGGCCGAGCTTCACTCTGTCCTTTTTCAACTGTGGGCTTGCTCGAGTCTCCCGCCTGCTGCTCTCTCGCGGTCTCCTCGTCCTTCATCTTGAAGGCTTCTTCTGCTCGGGCATATCCTTCGGCCCGAGCCAGCAAATCGACAAAATCTCTGGGGTACTTCTTTTCCAAGGAGAACAGAAAGTCGTTCTTTTGAAGGCCACATTTCAGAGCGGCCAACGTGACCGATTGATCCAAGTTTCGGACCTCCAATGTAGCGATGTTGAAACGGTCGATGTAAGCCCAAATGGATTCCCCCTCCCTTTGCTTGATGTTGATGAGGGACTCCGAACCTCTCCGGAGACGCCGACGACTAACAAAATGACCCGCAAACTGGTGGCTCATCTGATCAAAGGAAAAGATGGTACCCGCTTCAATGCCGAATACCAGTTCCTTGTTGCTCCCTTCAGGGTGGATGGAAAAGCTCGGCACAGAATGGCGTCTGGCGTGCCATAGAGCAGCATCATTGTTCGGAAGGCCTCCAGGTGGTCAACCGGGTTCGAGGTCCCGTCATAGCATAAGCAGGGGAGCATGGCGGAGTTCTTCGATCCGTCGGTTCATCTCCTGGAGCCTTCGATCCAGGAAGTCCTCTTGACTGCGGGTCTCGAGGGTCTTTGGGCAGAATGGAGTAGAGACCCTCCGGGAGTAGAATCGTGATCGGACTGAGGGCTTTCCACCTCGAATTTGTCTTTCTAGGAAAGATAGGGCGACTGGCCCAAGTGGCTCGTCCTACTGCCGGATTTTGGAATTCCGACGACATTCTCTCCAACCTCACTAACACCTGCGACTGTTGTTTTGTTGCATGGCCTGCACCGCTTCAGTGAGGCCTCTGACCTGCTAAACCAGCAGACCGAATTGCTCCGCACCGACCGCCATTGTCGGAGGAGGAGGGGAGCCTGGGAAACTGAAGGTGAGGCCAGAGCCTGGGATCTGGCCGCGGAGGCCGTGGATCGCCTAGTGGATGCTCTACGGGGAGGCATCGAGTGAAGATCTAGTAGGAGAAGGAGAAGAGGATGTCGGAGAAGATGATCGAAATCAGTCCCGTTGAGCACTCCTTTAAGAACAAGGATACTGCGAAGATACAGCCGTCCTTCTTCTAGCACCAATTCTGTTGGTGCAGAATTCCGCCGAAGCCGAAGTTGCTGGAGTCGAGAAAACTGTGGCCGCCACCGGTGTTGGGTATAAAATACCCTCCGACCGAAGTTTGTAAAAGATCGATCCTTCCAGGGCTCTTCCGGCTCCCGACCTTATGTGTGGTGTCTCTCCAAATCTCCTCGACCGTCTGGACTTCTCCGACAATAAACTTCTGCACTCATCTACTGGGCCACCCCAAAGGCCCTCCGGGCCCCACTGTTAGCCGACCTTCTACAGCAACCAACTATTTTTCAAATTTCTTCCGAACTTTGTCTGCATCCGAGCTTCCCCGACAGCGAGATTTCTACGGTAACCAGACTCCATCCAAGTTTTCACAGCGGTTGACTGCCTTCCGGATCCCAACCGAGCTCCCGCGAGAGCCGAACTTCTACTACGAATGGTCTACTCCGAACTCCTACAGCGGACGGTCTATCTCAGACATCTACTAAAAGCAAATTCCATTCAAGCCTCTACTGTAAACGAATTCCCTCCAAACTTCTATTACAGGTAGACTTCAGCCGAGCCACTTCTCCGGCGGATGGGTTCCGGACGAGCCCCCAGCAGCTGGGTCCCTGCGATAGTCGATTGCCTCCGATGTCTGTCGAGCCTCTCCATCACTATCCGAAGTCCATCACCGACCGACCTCCTACCAGGCTTCTCATAAGATCGGACTTCCCCGACGGACGATCTTCGGATGAGCTTCCGCATCAGATAAATCCCAGACGGACTTCTCTAGCAATCAAACTTCCCCAAACTTCGCCAACAGAGAATCTCCATCCGAGCTCCTACAGCAGGTAACTCCCACCTGAAATGTCTGCACCCGAAGCGTCCGATAACAGTAGATTCGTTAGCGATCTCGAAACATCTGAGCCTCTCCTAGAACGACGATGTAAAGGGCCATTCTGCTCCATCAGGCATCCCAGCAGAGCTTCAACCGACGGATCCAAGCTCTCTGGCAAGCCACGATAAGGGCCACTACCTTGCTCCACTCGCTGCAATGGATTCCACGCGGCTCCATCACTCTCTGACAAGCCACGACAAGAACCGCCACCCTGCTCCACTCTCTGCAACGGATTCCATGCAGCTCCACCACTCTCTGGCAAGTCACGATAACGGACACCACCCCACTCTCCGCAACAAACTCCACGTGGCCCTGAACGACCTCTGACGCCACTACTCCCCGTAACATACTCCGCACAGCTCTGAACGGCCCACTACCAGATGGTTACAGACATCGCTGTCAGTTAGTTACACTCTCCATCTATAAATAAGGATCCCCAGATACATTCTTTTTTAAGCTCAAAAACTCTATCTCGAAACTCCGCCAAAATTTTCGCTCAAGCACTCCATTTCTGTTGAAGCAGAGTACTGACTTGAGCATCAGAAGGTCTTGTCGGAGCACCCCCAACTCCGATTTAGACTTTTCTTGCAGGTCCCGACGACGGCCACGGTCTTCTCGACTCCAGCAACTCCGACTTCGGCGGAATTCTGTACCAATAGTTACCAAACTTTTTGCCCTAGGAGTGGCAGGCATGACCTCTTATCTGGTAGGGATATTTGCATCATGTACCATGTGATCATCGAGACCCCTTGAACCTTTCTGCTTTGATGTTTGAGGCCATGAGATAGACCTTGAATAGGTCTAAGGCTCACTTGCCTTATGGTATGGGACTCACCCTGGTCTTTAGGAGGTTCGAAGTCTATTTTGAGGGAGAGGTAGTCATCAGATTATCACATTCTGATACCATCAACCGACACACACTGTATCGCATGGGCTTTTCAAAGACTGATGGCGGTTGGTCGAAGGTGTTGAGGAGAGAACAGAGGAGAGAGTAGAGGAGGAGGGATCGTCTTCATCTCTTTGTGATCACAGAGAATCTCTTGATATTCAGTTTGTGTCTGATCACAAGACTGGTCCCTCAGAGTCAGTGAGGAGGGAGGCTTCTATACCATAGTCTGGGAGCAGAGTAGATCCTTCAGAGATCAGACTTGCAGATGATCAGATTGAGTTGATGTTCCAACGGATTGCTTCCATTTTATCCCAGCAATTTGCCACCTCAGGTTTTGCTCAAAGGATGATATCTCAGGCTGTTTCAGACCAGACCTTGATCCCTCATATTTCTACTATCTTTTAGATGCTTACAGCTCAGTCCGCACGTATTGAGGAGTTTGAGGGATATATTCTGAGACTGATGGGCAGAGTTTTGGATTTACAGAAGCAGGTATTAACTTTAGCCCATCTCCAGCCGCAAGAGAACATCATGGAGGTCTCCGACCTGTCTGCAGAGGTGGCTAGACTTCGAGATATTTTGCACAGTGACTTTGATTTTTTGAAGAAAGAGATCAGGGGCTCCAGTGAGACTGTCTCTACTCAGATTGGTGCCTTGATGCAGTCCATAACGAGAGCTTTGGAATAATTGGACACCATCAGACTTTCTCTCCTAGTACAGTCCATAGCTTCCCAGGCTCCAGGGACTTCTCGCCCTTCTACTCGTGCCGGTACTTCTACCCATGGTCGAGGCAGACATGATCGAGGATGTGCTCGTGGTTTTGATCCTGAGACTCCTCATCATATCTCTGACTCTTCTGATTCTGATGCCTCTAGCCATGACATCTATTAAATCTAGCATAGTTAGTCTTTTATGTCTAGGATCTAGCTTATGGCCTTTGTATTGGTTGGCTGACTGACTTGTGGATAGTTATATTTTTTGTTATCCATGACTTTTATATGGCCTATGTACTTTGACTTGACTCGTATGTATTGTGACACATATATCACATTTTGAATATATATATATATATATACACACATATATATATACATATATTTTTATCTCATATGAATGTTTTTGGATTGATTTTTTTTATGAATGGCCTCAATTGAAATGTCTTAATTCTGTGATATGAAAAATGCCTCATATATGTGCGATGTATATTATATAAATAGTAATATCTTCTATATGAGCAAATTGAAATATCCTTTATGATTGCTATAGTGAGGGGGAGTCTTTTTCATTTTTTTCTTAAAAAAGGAGAGTAATGATCTTAATTGATGTTGTCAAAAAGAGAGAGTAGAGAAATAAAATTGAGCAATAAGTAAAATTATCAAAGTAAATTTATCAAAAAAAAATAATCAAACTACTCATGATGCTTTCTATTCAAACAATTGGCTATAATGTTTAAGTGATGCATCTTCATAAATTTAAAATTCTTAATCAATACTTTATATATATTACATGTTATATTTTACTTTTGCTCAAATATTTTATCATCATCAAAAAGGAGAAGATTGTTGCTCTTTGAATTTATTTTGATGATTACAAAATATTTGAGGAGGTTACTAATAATTTTGGCTTGAAAAAAAACTTATTGTATTTCAAGAGCAAAATTGTAATTTTATCAAGTTCTGATTCGAAAATCTCATGAGCAAGAACAGAAGATTTATGATCTATTGAAAATAATTTCATATTTTTTGGATATGTATTTTGAAAAAAATCAAGTTTAAAGAAAAGGATCGACCCCTAGGGTCGATCCCTGTCAAAAGGGCTGAATGACACGCTATTTTTGGCTGGCACACCCAAAAAAAACGACACAATGAGTCGACCTCTATTGCTGTGCAAGTCAAAAATACAGAACAGTGATTTTTTATTTTGCACCACAGAGGTCGACCCTATGAGTCGACCCATGTGCAGAGGTTGACCCTATGAGTTGACCCCTGCGACGAAAAATCTTCATAACGGCTGATTTTTCAGCTCATTTTGATCGTATTTAATGTTCATTTAATACATTCTAACAGCTCTAATCCTGTTCAGATTACTCTCTACCATCTATTGAAGATATAAAAGGCACTTAAAGGAGAGAAAAAGAGAGGTTTTTCAAATATTTATTTCAGTCCTAAAGAAAAAGCCTTCTTCAAGCAAAAGAAACTTTCATTTCAAGTTTATCAACCTCTCAAGAGCTCATTCAAGTCTTCAACAATCTTGAGAAAAATCAAAAAAAGCTTCTTCTTTATTGTATAAAGTATATTTAAAGTTTTAATTTACTCATTAAAGGAGCTAAACTTGTATTTCCGTGTGATTAACTCTTATACTCTGTTTTGTCTTGATCCTTAATTTTGGAAGGATTCCAAAGCTTGAAAAGGTTGGCCCGAATCTTGAATCGGATTGTATTTGGGTTGGTTTATATCCAAAAAATAAGTATTCTAGCTTGAGATAGCTAGAGTCAAAGGAACCGACGTTGTATTCTTGTCGAATACATTTTAGTGGATTTAAATTCCCAAGTAGGAGCTTGGAGAGTGTATGTAGGTGCAAGGTTGGCACCGAACTACTATAAATCTTGATTGTTTGTGTTGTGCTTACTTGCTCTCTTTCTAAGTTTCTTTATTTTCTTGCATTCTTGCACCTCATTTCTATACCTTGATTAAATCACTTTTTACGTATAACTTGCTCATTGTTATTTAATTCTTGTGGTTCTAAATTAACTTTAAAATTTCAAAGAAATCCAATTCACCCCCCCCTCTTGGGTTGCATAGCTGGACAACAGCGATTGTCCTCTTTTTCTTAACATCTTCTTTTTTATGTTGTTTCATGCTTAGCTCGTGTGTCATTAGCGATCCTAGAAGCTCTCCAAGGGTAAAAGATTTAGATCTTTGACTTCTTGGATTGCGGTCACATTAGCCTCCTAAGTCCTTAGTAAAGACCTAAAAATCTTTATCACAAGATCACTGTTAGAATAAGACTTACCAAGACTTTTTAGATCGTTAATAATATTCGTAAAATGAGTAAATATGTTAGTTATTGATTCATCATGCTCCATTCTAAAGAGTTCATATTTGTGCACAATCATGTTAATTTTTGATTCCTTAATTTGATTAGTGCCATCATGTGTTACTTCTAATCTATCTCATATTTCCTCAGCTAACATGCATGTTGAAATGCGATTAAATTTATTAGCATCTAAAGTACAATATAAAATATTCATGGCTTTAGCATTGAGTTGAGCCATTTTCTTATCAACCTCATCCCATTCTCTTTCGGGTTTGATTGATTCTAAACCATCAATTATCTTAGTGGGTGTGTGTGGTCTATTAACTATGATACTCCACATATCATAGTTAAATGCTTGAATAAAAATTTTCATCCGAACTTTCTAATAGGTATAGTTTAACCTATTGAAAAGTGAAAGTCAATTTGTGGACTGCCCTTCAGCTAGTGAAGTACCAACTTGAGTTGCCATAGATCTTTAGCTCTTTGTGTTGGGAATAGTGTCCCAAAGCCAATCGTCAGCCTGTTGACGGTTGTGCTCATTTTTGTATATGTACATGAATTATGAATTAATAAAAATTATTTTGATATTTTTCATCACAAAATATTTCATCTTCTAATGAACTTCTATGTTGTGGTGAAGTCCTTAGGACTATTTAGACTCGACAAAGGAGGATTTGTCGTTTAGTCCTTAAATCTATTCGCGACCAAATGATACGTTGTTACCAAGGACAACAACGTTTATCAAGCAAAGATCGTTGTATGCCATATAGGTTGGTTTCCTCTTAACCAATGAGTGTGGAGACACTAGTATGGCATACAGGTGAGAAGTAAGGGTATATCTGCACTGAACGTGACCGACTCTGGAGCTAATTCTGCTGTCAAGATTTGCTCCGATGGAATATGGGCATAAATATCCCTCCGACTTGAGACCGCCACGGTGACTTGCAAGCAACTCACTGCACTTAGGCACTGGACAACCTGAATTTCTAATTCAGTGACGGAAGGCTGCTGGGTGCAGTCAAGTACTTGACTTGTCGGTGCGTGTGTCAAGATGGGATTGACCACTCCAGTTAAAGAGTTATGTACAGTCGTATTTTAATTTAGTAAAACCTTGGCCAGGGTAGTCTTTATGAGGAGTCACAGGACTGTTTGAGTTGAGCACGATTCGGATGATCTAATCAGGGTTGACAGTTTAACCCTGAGTCATCCTAAACACAGAGGTCAAAAGAATAAATTATACAGTAACCATATTCATGTAGGTTCTGAGTGTTGCGATTGCGATCATTCGACCAATCCGATCGTCGGGTACCATTGCTAGATGGTCACTTCGATTAGTACAAAAATTGGTTCCTGCGCTACCGGCTTAGGTTCGAACCTGCAGGGTCACACACATTAGAGGTTCCTATCTGATCTGATAGCTGGTGAAGAGTCCTTCATGTCTGAGATTTTGTGATCGAGAATCAGGATTCTCTGATCACGAATTCCACATATTTTGGGTACTGGGGTCAAGAGTCCCACTAGTTTAGGACTCTTCGATCAGGGTTACATATCGATGAATTCTGATACCCGATTACCCATCGGATTTGGACTCAATATTTATGAGAGGTTTAATTAGTGATTTGATCACTAATTAACTCAATTTGATTGAGTAATTAATTTTGGATCAAGTCTAATTGAATTGGATTCAGTTGGGTTTGATCTGATTAGATTAAGAGTTGACCTAATCGTCGAGATGGTTTGGTCCCTGATATTATCAGGGGTTGGGCTTAATCAATTCCTGATTTGATTAGAATTTTATTGAGCCTAATTAAGACTATTTAAGTTGGGTTTAAATTAGTCTAATTGGGCCTAACTTATTTGATTCAATTAGGTTGGTTTAAATAATAAAACCACCTTGACCCATTCTCCCTGCGCCACCTCACTTCCACTGCGCCCATTTGAATTCACGAGAAGGAAGTTCTCATGAATTTTTCCTCATGCAAAGCCCTCCTCATACCCTACTTTAATGCACCAAATGAGTGGATAAGGATGATTAGTTGGCCATTCAAATTCAAAACAAAAGTTTGAATTGGAATGAGTAATTTGAATTTGAATGAGCAACCAATCTTAGCGCCTTGACCTTATCCTCTTTTAACGCCCCATTTATTACACGAGAAAATGTTTCTCATGAAATCACTCATACACAAATTAAGTCACGCCCTCCTCTTCTCATGCCCTTAGTGGATAGGGATAAATTGGTTTTTATTTGAATTCAAAATTTGATTTGAATTCAAATGTACAATTACTCATCTTTATCCTCTCACGTGGATAAGATGTTTGACATTGTTTTAAAAGGAGGAGAAGAGTGGGGCGTGTGTAAGAAAAATTTTTTGGAGAGAAAATCTAAGCGTGAGAAATCATTGTGTGCAAGGTGAAGGTCAATATCCTTCCGAGAGAAAAAGAAAGAAAAGAAAGAATAAGTATGCGCAGGGTTTCAGTGAGTTCTTCAAGGTTTCAATGTGGAGTTCGGAAAGTGAGAAGGTGAGCTACGAGTGTCGTGAGACCACCAAATTTTTGGAAGATCTTCAACATCCTCTCAAACATGTCTGTTGATGATCCAGAGCATCCAAAGAATTGGCAGACATCGATCGAAGGAGTTCGATCAGCATCGACCGTCGAAAGGGCTCTACAACGAGCTAGCACTCGTGAGGAGTCGATCAGATCGGAAGCTTCATGTGGACGATCCGCAGAGGCCAGACACGCTGTGTGGCTGTATCGCGATGATCAGACTCTCTCGATGATGATCAGATTGCGGCGATCTACAATCCGCACAAAGGTATTGTGTTCTGAACACATTACAGTAAAGTGTTTACTGTTCAAATTCGAATTTCTAATTTAAATGCATGCATGATATATATCATATTTAAATTTTAAATTTAAATTTCAAATAAATTTTAAATTTTAAATTTCAAAATTTAAATTTTAAATTTCAAATTTCGAATTTCAAATTTGAACTTATAGATTACACCTTAATCTATGCAAGCATATGTATATCATATTCTAGAACTATGCTCTGATACCATTTGAAGCAAAAATTCAGTGTAGGGGCAAAATGGTAATTTAAATTTTTTTCAAAATTACTATTTTACAATAGAATTATTAATTAATCTCATTAATTAGTACTAATTAACCCTACACTAGGATCTAAATATGATACAACAACATGCATTTAAATTTGAAATTCAAATTTGAAACAGTAAACTTTTTACTATACTGTGTTCAGAACACATCACCTTTTGCGGGTAGTCGATCACCACAATCTGATCACCGTCAGAGGGCTTTGATCATCACGTCATAGCTACACTAGTGCCTGGCCTCTACAGATTATCCACACGAAGCTCCCATCTGATCGGCTCCTCACGAATGCTAGTTCGTGATTACCCTTTTGATGGCTGATGTTGATCGAACTCCTTCGATCAATGTGTGCTGACTCCTCAGATGCTTTGGATCATCTGCATGATTGGATGAGAGGCTGATGGATCTCTTCCTAAAATTTGGTGGACTCACGACACTCGTGGCACACCAATCTCACTTCCTGAACCCTAGGTAGAAACCTAGGGTACACACCAAAAACCCTGCGCCTAATTTCTTTCTTTTCTTTCTTTTTCTCTCGAAAGGTTTTGGACCTTCACCTCATGCACAAGGCTTCCTCAACCCCACTTTCTTTCTCAGAATTTTTCTATGCACGTCCCAGCTCCCTATCTCTTTTAAAATAGTTCAAAATGTGTTTTATCCATGTGAGAGGATAAAGACAAGTGGTTACACATTTGAATTCAAATCAAATTTGAATTCAAACTAAAACAAACTCATCCCTATCCACTTATAGTGTGAGAAGAGAAGGGCATTAACTCTTTATGCGTGAAAAGGTTTCACGAGAAACTCTTTCTCGTGTGAATTATGTGGCGCACAAGATGGATAAGCTTGAAGGCAAAAGAGATAAGTTATCCATTCAAATTCAAACATGCTTTAAATTTGAATAGTTAACTAATCATCTTTATCCATCCATATGGTGCACAAAAGTAGGCATGAGAAGGGCTTTGCATGAGAAAAAATTCACGAGAAGTTTCTTCTCGTGAATTCAAATGGGCGCAGAGATTTAAGGTGTGCAGGATTAAATTCAAATGGTGGTTTGATCTTAATTGAACCAACCTAATCAAAATAGATCAAGCATAATTAGACTAAATTAAACCCAACTTAATTAGGTTTAATTAGGCTCAATAAAATCCTAATCAAATCAAAAATTGACTAAGCCCAACCCCTGATCAAATCAGGGACTAAACCACCTTAGCGATTAGATCAACACTTAACCTAATCGGGTCAATCCAAACTGAATCCAATTCCATTGGACTTGATCTAAAAATAATTATTCAATCAAATTGAGTTAATTAGCGATCAAATCACTAATAAAATCTCTCATAATTATTGAGTCCAATTCGATGGGCAATCGGGTATCAAAGTCCATCAATATGAAACCTTGATCGAAGAGTTCAAATTTCAAATTCAAAATTTGAAATTCAAAATTTTGACCCCAGTACCCAAAATATGTGGAACTCATGATCAGAGAATCCTAATTCTCAATCATAGAGTCCTAGACACATAAGACTCATAATCAGCCACCAGATCAGAAAGGAACCTCTAATGTGTGTGACCCCGCAGGTTCGAACCTAAGCCGGTAGCACAGGAATCAATTTTTATACTAATCGAAGTGACCATCTAGCAATGGTACCCGACAACCAGATAGGTCGAATAGTCACAATCGCAATATTCAGAACCTACATAAATATGGTTACCGTATAATTCATCCCTTTTGACCCCTGTGTTTAGGACGACTCAGGGTTAAACTGTTAACCCTGGTGAGATCATCCGAATCGTGCTCAACTCAATTAGTCCTGTGACTCCTCACTAGGACTACCCTGGCCAAGGTTTTGCTAAATTAAAATACGACTGTACACAGCTCCTAAACTGGAGTGGTCAATCCTATCTTGACACACGCATCGATAAGTCAAGTACTTGACTACACCCAGCAGCCTTCCATCACTGAATTAGAAATTCAGGTAGTCCAGTGCCTAAGTGCAGTGAGTTGCTTGCAAGTCACCGTGGCGGTCTCAGGTCGGAGGGATATTTATACCCATATCCCATCGGAGCAAATCTTGACAGCAGAAATAGCTCCGGAGTCGGTCACGTTCAGTGCAGATGTACCATTACATCTTACCTGTATGCCATACCAGTGTCTCCACACTCTTTGGTTATGAGGACAACCAATCCATATGGCACACAACGACCTATGCTCGATAAATGTTGTCGTCCTTGGTAACAACGTATCATTTGGTCATGAACAGGTTTAAGGACAAAGCGACAAATCCTCCTTTGTCGAGTCTAAATAGTCCTAAGGACTTCACCACAACACAGGAGTTCATTAGAAGATGAAATATTTGTGATAAAAAATATCAAAATAACTTTTATTTATTTATAATTCATGTACTAATACAAAAGGAGCACAATCGTCAACAGGCTGACGATTGGCTTTGGGATACTATTCCCAACAATTTCTCACTTGACCTAAAGCCAATCGGTGCAGTATCTAATACCCATCTTCGACTTGTAGTCGTTGAACTCCTTCACCGCAATGGCTTTAGTGAATGGGTCGGCCAGGTTCTCCTTCCCGTCGATCTTCTGAAGGTCGACGTCACCTCGATCCAAGATCTCTCGGATGAGATGGTAGCGGTGCAGAATATGCTTCGTTCGCTGGTGTGCCTTCGGTTCCTTCGCCTGAGCAGTGGCTCCAGAGCTATCACAGTAGAGCAAAACTGGACCAACAAGGGAGGGTGCTACTCCGAGCTCGGTGATGAATTTTCTCAGCCACACCGCTTCTTTGGCAGCATCTGATGCAACAATATACTCTGCCTCGCATACTGAATCAGCCATAGTGTGCTGCTTGGAACTCTTCCAGCAGACAGCCCCACCATTAAGGGTAAAAATAAATCCTGACACACTCTTGCTGTCATCGCGATCAGACTGAAAACTAGAGTCTGTAAACCCTATAAGTCTCAAGTCCGATTCACCATATACAAGCCACTGGTTCTTAGTATTTCTTAAATACTTCAAGATGGTTTTAACAACCTTCCAGTGATTCTCCCCTGGATCAGATTGGTATCTACTCACTACCCCTAGTGAGTATGCCACATCTGGTCATGTACATGTCATGGCGTACATGATAGATCCCACTGTCGAAGCATATGGAATCCTACCCATACGCTCTCTCTCTTGAGGTGTTGTTGGACAATCTCTTTTCGAAAGAGGAATTCCATGGCCTATCGGTAGATAGCCTTTCTTGGAATTCTCCATGCTGAACCTTTTCAGCATAGTATCAATGTACGTGGACTGGGATAAGCCAAGCTACATTTTGGATCTATCCCTATAGATCCTCATCCCTAGGATGTAGGAAGCTTCTCCCAGATCCTTCATGGAGAACTGTGACGATAGCCAAATCTTTATTCCCTGTAATGCATGGACATCATTCCTGATTAAGAGAATATCATCCACATACAATACAAGAAATACAACTACTAGACCATTAGCCCACTTATAAATGCAGGGCTCTTCTCCGTTCTTAACGAAGCCATACGTTTTGATTGTCCTATCAAAATGTATGTTCCAACTCCGAGATACCTGCTTAAGTCCATAAATGGACCTTTGTAGCTTGCATAACTTAGACTCATCTATGGATGTGAACCCTTCAGGTTGTATCATATATACCTCTTCGTCCAGCTCTCTGTTTAGGAAAGCTGTCTTCACATCCATCTGCCAGATTTCATAGTCTAGATGGGCAGCTATCACAAGCATAATCCGAATGGATTTGAGCATTGCCACAAGAGAAAACGTCTCGTCATAGTCTATACCATAACGTTGATGATATCCCTTGGCAACCAGATGGACTTTATAGGTCTCCACCTTTCCGTCTGCGCCCCTCTTCCTCTTGAAGACCCACTTACACTCTATGGGTTTCACTTCTTCGGGTGAGTCAACCAATGTCCACACATCGTTGACCTTCATGGACTCCATTTCGGATTTCATGGTCTCTAGTCATTTCTCAGAGTCAGGTCTCTGCATTGCATCTATGTAGGTGATCGGATCCTCATCGTTTTCATCAAGTTCGACAGGATCTCCATCCCGGACCAAGAAACCATAGTATCTGTCCGGTTGATGTGGTACTCTACCAGACCACCTTAAGGGTGCATAATCAATGGGCTCCGGATCTGATCTAATCAAATCCGGTTCAGGTTCAGTAACATGTGTCAGTTTTTTCACCTGTCGAACTTCGTCAAGTTCGACCTTAGAGGCAACAGTTCCTTCACTAAGGAACTCTTTTTCTAAAAAGATTGCCTTAAGGCTGACAAACACCTTTTGCTCATCAGCAAGGTAGAAATAATACCCTTTGGTCTCTTTTGGGTACCCTATAAAATTACACTTATCAGATCTAGGTCCAAGCTTGTCTGTAATTAAATATTTAACATAAGCTGAACACCCCCAAAACCTAAGGTACGAAAGTACTGGCTTACGTCCTATCCATATCTCATATGGCATTTTGGCTACAGACTTACTCGAAACTCTATTTAGAAGGTAACAAGCCGATTCGAGTGCATATCTCCAGAGGGAGATCGACAGACCAGCAAACCCCATCATGGATCGAACCATGTCCAATAAGGTCCGATTCCTCCTTTCAGACACACCATTATGCTGTGGTGTTCCAGGAGGAGTCCATTGAGAGAGAATCCCATTCTCCCCTAGATATGTCAGAAATTTATTGGAAAGGTATTCATCTCCTCGATCAGATCGAAGAATTTTAATACACTTTCCAGTTTATTTTTCTACCTCATTTCGAAATAGTTTGAACATTTCAAACGACTCCGACTTATGCTTCATTAAGTAGACATACCCATACCTCGATAGGTCATCTGTGAAGGTTATGAAGTAGAAATATCCACCTCTTGCACTTGAGCTCATAGGTCCACATACATCAGAATGTACCAGACCCAAGAGTTCACTGGCTCGCTCACCTTTTTCAGTAAAAGGTGACTTGGTCATCTTTTCAAGAAGACAAGACTCACAGATTGGAAGTGATTCACAATCACCAAGTTCAAAAATTTCTTCTTGAGCCAACCTGTTTATCCTGTTCTTATTGATATGACCTAGCCTACAGTGCCAAAGGTAGACTTCTGACACATTATCTATTCTAGGGCGTTTATCGAAGTTTTGAACCACATTAACAGGCTGTGATAGTAAGTAAATTCTATTATTTAATTATCCAATAAACATTGTAACATCATTCAAAATGATATTACAAATATTTGTTTTATTAAAAAATCATAACCGTACATGGCCAAAAGGCCTACAGAAATAATATTTAATAAAAAGCTTGGACAATAGTGACATTCACTCAGAATTACATTATGAGAATTGATTACAAGACTCATGATTCCTAAAGCTAGAACTGAAACTTTGCTTCTATCTCCAATGTTTAGGAACCTTTCGCCTTCATCAAATCTTCTACTGACCTGCAGACCCTGCATCGAATTACAAATATGATAAGGGCTTCTGGTATCCAATACCCAGGCAGTAGTATCACAAATAGAAAAGTTGCAAGGAGTTATCATATAATTACCTTGCTTCTTCTTTGGCCTGTTCGAGTCCAGGGAGGCAATGTATTGAGAATAGTTCCTCTTCCAATGCCCCTGCTTCTTGCAAAAGAAGCACTCTGCCTGGCTCTGGTCGGGCTTGCACTTCTTGGTCTGACCCTGTGCAACCATCCCAGCATGAGGCTGCACCTTCTTATTCTTCTTCTTCTTGTTCTTCTTCCCCTTCCCAAAGGATCGACGACGAGAAGAAGACCCTCCCACTATATTCACCGACTCCTTATGGAGCTGGTGATCCTTCTCAAAATTCTGCAGCAACCCCAACAACCCGTGGTAGTTTACTGCAGGCTTTGTCATTCAAAAATGAGTAAGGAATGGGAGGAAGGACTTGGGCAAGGAATTAAGGATCGCATCCTTACCGAGCTACTCGTGCAGAGGAAAACCCAATTTGCTTAGGTGCTGAATCATCTCGATCATGTATAGTACATGATCAGTGACTGAGGCCCCATCCCTCATCCGAGCATTGAAAATGGCACAACTAGTTTTGTGCCTTTCAACATCGTCAGGCGTGCCAAAGGAGTCGTTCAATATTTGAAGCATCTCCTATGGCTGAACGTTCTCAAACCTGCGGCTGAACTCGTCATTCATTGCTGCCAGTATAATACATCGGACGGTAGTGCGGTCATTGAGCCACTTCTGGTAAGTGTCTCGGATCGCCTTACTAGTGTTCGAAGCTGGCTCCTCAGGTGCTGGATCCGTTACTACATAAAGGATCCGCTCATGCTCAAGGATGATTTTCAATTTTCGATACCAGCTATCGAAATTAGGTCCCATGAGCTTGTCATTATCTAATAATGACTGGAGCGACAGGGTAGTGGCCATAGCTGTATAAAGGAAAACCAGAAAACCAGACCTCTATTAGTACATAAATTAATACTAAAGACTTGGACTTTAGTCTAAAGTTTTTTTCAATATTTTTACGAACTGGTAGCCTCAACCTCCAATTCGAGGAATTACTTTAATTCCTTAATGGGTACTAGAATCCACACAGACTACACACGAGCCCAACTTTGGTTGGTCAATCCATGTGCATCTATGGGTAGGTTCTTAACCAGTTGTTTCTCTAAACAACTTCTAGTAATTGATTTTGCCCCAGAACCTAATCAGTAGGCTTTGGCCTCCACTGAAAAAATCTGGTTAGGTCCAACCATTAACATGACTTAATTTGGTGAATCAGACCAATAAATGATCAGGCCTGACTTTGGCCGGCCAACCTAACCACCATCAGAAAGACTCAACCAAATTATCATATTATGAATGATAATTCCATTAGCCAATGAGCACCAGGCCTTTGGGCCTCCAATGATCATTGAACTAATGACTCATTATCACTCACTTAATGGGAGGCATTGACTTAGTTATCATTATAACTTAATCATTTTAGGGACCTAATAATTTTTGAAAATTTTATTAAAGGATAGTAGAGAAGAAATCATCCAGCCAATTTCAATCCTCCCACTGACTTCATCAAGTCAGATTAAAAAAAGATTTAATTAAAACTGGCATTAGGAGCACCTAAATCAGTCACACTGATTTACCTAATGACATGGGTGAGCTCTAATCACCAAATGATCTAATCAAAATCTAACTTACCAGATTGGCCAGGTAAGTGAGATCAGTGGTGGGGATTTACCATTAACTCGTCAATGATCGAATCAATGCGAGTAGCTCCTGCTTAAGAACCACTGATCAAAACTGCCGAACTTACCTTAGACACCAACTGGTTCATTAGTTTTAATTTTGATCAACTTAGTAAATAGGGTTCCACCGCGTAGCTATGAATTAAGTCCATCTTGGTCTAGTTAAAGACATGGACCCATTCAACAATAACTATTGAAGTTGAGTCTAGAGTATCCTTGACCTAATCTAATTCAACTTTTGATTAGATTTGACCAATTACTCCATTTAGTCCATTTTTTAAGCTAACCTTAGGTCTAACTCAATTATGGACCTAATTCATCTAACCCATTGACCCACAAGTTTATGCAATAGTTTTAGGTCTTAATTCACAATTCTAGACCTACTAGACAACACTTAATTCTTTTAATTAAGTGCTTGGGCTGATGGGTCAGGGTTTGACATTTCAAAATAATTTTCAAATTTTGAAAGATTTTATTTTCTGTTCACCAAATGTGTTGACTCATTTCACAAATGGGTCAGCACAATTCATAAACATCAATTCTATTGCTCATTTCATAACAGAAAATAACTCAAAATAAATCATGAATTTTTTTTAGATCTAATCTAACACATTCATGATAAATTTTATAATTAAGTCCTTTCGCTGCTTCATCGGCATGGGATATAATTGCATCGGCACCCCTACCGCCATAGGAGACCCCATCGAATGGGAAGAGAGGGCCTTTAAACCCTACTTTTCTCCTATGACCGGACGGTCATGGCAACCAACCCAATTAGATTACTTGCTACTTAGATCAAGTATATCTAAATATACCAATTTCAAAATTTAAATTTTAAATTTTAAATTTTAAATTTTAAATTTCAAATTTCAAATTTTAAATTTGAGATTGCAACCAAATTTTAAATTTTGAATTTCTAATCTTTGAATTTTAAATTTTGAATTTCAAATTTCAAATTTTAAAATTTAAATTTTAAATTTCAAATTTGAGATTTCAACCAAATTTCAAATTTCAAATTTTCAATCTTTGAATTTTAAATTTTAAATTTTGAATTTCAAATTTCGAATTTCAAATTTCAAATTTGAAATTTCAAACAAATTTCAAATTTTAAATTTTAAAATTTAAAATTTAAATTTCAAAATTTAAATTTCGAATTTCAAATTTGAACTTATAGATTACACCTTAATCTACGCATGCATATGTATATCATATTCTAGAACCATGCTCTGATACCATTTGAAGCAAAAATTCAGTGTAGGGGCAAAATGGTAATTTTAAAATTTTTTAAAATTATTATTTTACAGCAGAATTATTAATTAATCTCATTAATTAATACTAATTAATCCTACACTAGGATCTAAATATGATACAAAAGCATGCATTTAAATTTGAAATTCAAATTTGAAACAGTAAACTTTTTACTGTACTGTGTTCAGAACACATCACCTTTTGCGGGTAGTCGATCACCGCAATCTGATCACCGTCGGAGGGCTCTGATCATGACATCATAGCTACACTAGTGTCTGACCTCTGTGGATCATCCACATGAAGCTCCCGTCTGATCGGTTCCTCACGAATGCTAGTTCGTGATTTCACCCTTTTGATGGTTGATGTTGATCGAACTCCTTTGATCGATGTGTGCCGACTCTTTGGATGCTCCGGATCATCTGCATGATTGGTTGAGAGGCCGATGGATCTCTCCCTGAAATTTGGTGGACTCACAACACTCGTGGCACACCAATCTCACATCCCGAACCCTAGGTAGAAACCCTAGGGTACACACCAAAAACCCTGCACCCAATTTTCTTTCTTTTCTTTCTTTTTCTCTCGGAAGGTTTTGGACCTTCACCTCATGCACAAGGCTTCCTCACGCCCCACTTTCTTTCTCAAAATTTTTCTATGCACGCTCTAGCTCCCTATCTCTTTTAAAACAGTTCAAAACGTGTCTTATCCGCGTGAGAGGATAAAGACAAGTGGTTACACATTTGAATTCAAATCAAATTTGAATTCAAACTAAAACCAACTCATCCCTATCCACTTGTGGCATGAGAAGAGAAGGGCATGGACTCTTTGTGCTCATGAGAAACTCTTTCTCATGTGAATTATGTGGCGCACAAGATGGATAAGCTTGAAGGCAAAAGAGATAAGTTATCCATTCAAATTCAAACATGCTTTGAATTTGAATGGTTAACTAATCAGCTTTATCCATCCATATGGTGCACAAAAGTGGGCGTGAGAAGGGCTTTGCATGAGAAAAAATTCATGAGAAGTTTCTTCTCGTGAATTCAAATGGGCGCAGAGATTTAAGGTGGTGCAGAGATTTAAATTCAAATGGTGGTTTGATCTTAATTGAACCAACCTAATCAAAATAGGTCAAGCACAATTAGACTAAATTAAATCCAACTTAATTAGACTTAATTATGCTCAATAAAATCCTAATCAAATCAGAAATTGACTAAGTCCAACCCCTGATCAAATCAGGGACTAAACCACCTTAGCGATTAGATCAACACTTAACCTAATCGGGTCAATCCAAACTGAATCCAATTCAATTGGACTTGATCTAAAAATAATTACTCAATCAAATTGAGTTAATTAGCAATCAAATCACTAATAAAATCTCTCATAATTATTGAGTCCAAATCTGATGGGCAATCGGGTATCAAAGTCCATCAATATGAAACCTTGATCGAAGAGTTCAAATTTCAAATTCCAAATTTAAAATTCAAAATTTTGACGCCATTACCCAAAATGTGTGGAACTCATGATCAGAGAATCCTAATTCTCAATCATAGAGTTCTAGACACATAAGACTCATAATCAGCCATCAGATCAGAAAGGAACCTCTAATGTGTGTGACCCCGCAGGTTCGAACCTAAGCCGGTAGCATAGGAACCAATTTCTATACTAATCGAAGTGACCATCTAGCAATGGTACCTGACGATCAGATAGGTCGAATAGTCACAATCGCAACATTCAGAACCTACATGAATATGGTTACCATATAATTCATCTCTTTTGACCCCTGTGTTTAGGACGACTCAGGGTTAAACTGTCAACCCTGATGAGATCATCCGAATCATGCTCAACTCAATTAGTCCTGTGACTCCTCACTAGGACTACCCTGGTCAAGGTTTTGCTAAATTAAAACACGACTGTATACAGCTCCTAAACTGGAGTGGTCAATCCCATCTTGACACATGCACCGATAAGTCAAGTACTTGACTACACCCAGCAGCCTTCCGTCATTGAATTAGAAATTCAGGTAGTCCAGTGCCTAAGTGCAGTGAGTTGCTTGCAAGTCACCGTGGCGGTCTCAGGTCAGAGGGACATTTATACCCATATCCCATCGGAGCAAATCTTGACAGCAGAAATAGCTCCGGAGTCGGTCACATTCAGTGCAGATGTACCATTACATCTCATCTGTATGCCATACCAGTGTCTCTACACTCCTTGGTTATGAGGACAACCAACCCATATGGCACACAACGACCTATGCTCGATAAACATTGTCGTCTTTGGTAACAACATATCATTTGGTCGCGAACAGGTTTAAGGACTAAGCGACAAATCCTCCTTTGTCGAGTCTAAATAGTCCTAAGGACTTCACCACAACACAAGAGTTCATTAGAAGATGAAACATTTGTGATGAAAAAATGTCAAAATAACTTTTATTTATTTATAATTCATGTACTAATACAAAAGGAGCACAACCGTCAACAGGCTGACGATTGGCTTTGAGACACTATTTCCAACAAGGATATGCCATTAACTCGACATAGACTTAATCTATGTGAGTAGCTCCCAATTAATGACCACCGATAAAAGCTGCCATACTTTTCTTAGACACCAACTGGTTAGTTATTTTTAATTTGATCAACTTATAGACTTAGATTCGACCATGGAGCTACAATCAAAGTCCATATTGGTCTAATCAAAGACATAAACTTGACCAACTACATCTATTGAAATTGATCAAGAGAAAAAATTGACCCAATCAGAATTAACTTTTA
Source organism: Elaeis guineensis (assembly GCF_000442705.2). Classification (NCBI taxonomy): domain Eukaryota; kingdom Viridiplantae; phylum Streptophyta; class Magnoliopsida; order Arecales; family Arecaceae; genus Elaeis; species Elaeis guineensis. The sequence continues at coordinate 48,341,948 of NC_026007.2, read as the reverse complement.
ATTAGATTTGATCAATTTCTAATATGGTCCATTATCAATGATTTCTAACCCTAGGTCTAACTCAGTTAAATGGACTTGACTTGAGCTAACCCACTAACCCATGAGTTATAAAATTAATACCTTAGATCTTTGATTCTCAAATCTAGATCGCTTAATTCTCAATTAAATTTTAGATTGATATGGGTTCGAGTTTGGTGTTTAAAAATAATTTTTAATTTTATAAAATATTTTTACAATCAATCAACTAATGATCAAGACTCTAATTTCAGATCTAATATACATTATTTTAGATCTAAAATAAAATTTTATTTTTTTTTTCATTATTCATCATCATGAAAAAGACTACGCAGCACCCCTACACACTATAGAAGATCCCATCGAATGGCTAAATAGGATAGTGAAATCTAGATTTCTTGTATGACCGGACGGCTATGAGGATCTATCCAATTAAATTACTATACTATTCAGATTCAAAATTAACTATTTAAATCTAATCTAAATAATTAAAATTAGATTATATACAAAAAATTCATGTCATAAGAAACCTTGCTCTGATATCATCTGAAGAAAAAATGGATAGTTCAAAACATGTATATTTAAAATTTTATAGTAGAATAATAAAAGATTAAATATTTTAATTTTTTAAACATATCTTAGATCAGATCTAAACTATCATTAAGAATCTATGATATAAAAAATTTACATATAAAATTTGATATAAAATAAAAAACTGCATCGATCACATCGATGCCCTGAATCTGATCTAACTTTTAGATTATGTCGGTAGAGTTCAAAACTCATCACCTTTTTATGGGTCCATGATCTTCACTACTGATAAGTATGGTATAAAGCTTTCACTGATGTCGAACAACCGTACAAGTCATCCAACCTCTACGGATCGTCCACTCGAAGCTCTGATCGGATCTTTCTTCGTGGGAGTGCTAGCTCACGTCGAAGGCTTTGGATGGCTGATCCAAGCTTCTTTCTTTGGATCTCTCAGACTTCTCTGGATCAGAAGATGAAGCTTTATGAGAAGGTGGTGGTGTGAAAGATTGGACAAGACTTACTTTTGTATTTTTCTTCTCACAAAATCTTAAGATGAACCCCTAGAACCCACAGCTTACGCCCGAAAGAAAAAACACTTCCTCTGTTTCTCACGCACGGAAGCCCAACCCACTCTCAACTTTTTATGTTCCCTCTTTCAGATTTCTCAACCAAAAATTACTTCTAATCTCACACAAAACTAATACTCTTTTAAGGTTGGCGTCTCATGGAAGATAAGGATAAGAATAGGATAGTTTCGGTTCAAATTCAAGTGTTAGTTGATCCTTATCACCAATTTAAATTAAATTTGAATTAAATTTTGAATCAAACTTCATCTTTATCTTATGAACTCAAGAGAGGTCAACCAACATCAGAATGGTGTAAGAAATTTCATGCAAAAATACTTTATGCATGAAGAAATGTGGTGGTATGAAGAGGAGAGTCCAACTCAATTTAGACTCTAGGTTTTAATTCAAATTCAAACCAATTTTAACTCAAACTTAAACCAACCAATTTTTAATTCAAAAGGACTTAGATGAGGACATGAGAAAGACTTTTGGGTATGAGAAAAAATTATATAAAATATTTCTCACATGAAGAACAAGAGGGCACAGATAAAGAAGGTACAAGGGATTCGAATTCGAATTATTTTTCTCATCCAATTAGATTCTTAATCCAACCAAATTAGATTAAACCTAACTGAATCATTAAACCTAATCTAATTAGGTAGCAAATAGCTTTGATTAAATTTTAATCAAATCAAAAATTAATCGAGCTCAAGTCCTGATCATATCAGGAATCGAAGAACCCTTAGCGATTAGGTCATCTCCTAACCTAATCGGGTCAAACCAAATTGAATCTAATTCAATTAGATTCAATCCAAACCTCAATGCTCAATCAAATTGAGTTAATTAGTAATCTAATTACTAATCAATATTTTCATAATTCACCAATAATTAGTGAATTAATTTATGGTAACTTTTGCACGAGGTTAATCATCAATCGAATTGATTGTTTTATCCTGGAATGATTCATAATCATTGATCAGCCATATGATCAGTCAGAAACTTCTTTTGAGTATGTTCCCTTAGGTTTGAATCTAAATCAGTAGTATGAAAATAATCTTTCTATATCAATCAAAGTGACCATCTAGCAATGATACCCGACGTCTGGATAGATCAAAAGATTGCAAAGCATCATTCAAGAACTTATTGGCATATGGTTACCGTATAATTCATCCTTTTGATCCAAATGCTCAAGATGACCTAGGGTTTAACTACCAACTCTAATATGGTCATCCACATTGTATTTCAATTTTCAAAATTCATCACATGGATTATTCTGGTCAAGATTTTACTGAATTGAAATACACTGATACATTAACTCCTACTTATTCAGAGAGATCAATTCCATCTTGACTCACACACTGACTTCGCAAGTACTTGACTATGTCCAGAAATCTTTCATCACTGAATTAGAAATTCAGATAGTCTGGCATCAGAGCATAGTGAGTTACTTACAAGTCACCGTGATGATCTCAGGTCAGAAGGATACTTACCTATATTCTTTGCGAGCTACTTTTGACAGCAGAGTGCTGAGCAATTGATCACGTTTAGTGAGATGTACTCTTACATCTCACTTGTATGTCATGCCAGTATCTCCACACTCCTTGGTTAAGAGGATAACCAACGTACATGACACACAATGGCCTATACTTGATATAGCTATCATCCTAATAAACTATAATATTTTAGTCCAATATTTGTCCCTCTTTAGAGTAAAATACAATTTTAGTCTCTCTTTAGGATATAAACAAAATTTATTATAAATACTAGTGAAAAGTACACTATCATTTTTTTCCCTCTTTAGGATATAAACTCAATATGACTACTTTTTGTACCCTACTATCCTATTTATTTATCTAAAGTACTTCTCCCCGGAAATGAGATACCCATAGCCGGTCTCACTCTACAATGAGTATAGTTGACGATTTCCTATCTCATCCATTAGAGAGAGTGTAGATATATAATTATATAAATTCATTTTCTAATTATATCTACAGGGTAAGGCAACGGGAGGAATACACCCATAGGATTCGAAAGTGGTTCAAACTAGGTGGATGATTGATATATCCTTTTGATTTATGTATCCTTATTAACAATTAGGTGGACCATACTATCTTCCTTGATCAGAAAGTGGTTTCCACTAGGTGGACACTACTATCTTCATCAGGATTGGAAATCAATTCTCTTTAGGTGGGACCCTACTATCTTCATCCTCTATAGGAAAATAAGTTCTCTTTAGGTGGACCCTACTATCTTCATCCTCTTTAGGGAACTAAATCATCTATCTTTGGGATAATAAAGCAAATAGAAGAAGAAGAAAATGGTATTTGAACTCAAAAGTGATAATAGAAGAATCAAGATTGTGAGGAGTAGCCAAAGAGCTATCGATGATCATATACAACCAAATAAGGTTGGAGTGAGTGAAGTGAGGGGTCAATCCCCGAATGAAGGAACGGAGTGAGGCTTCACCGATTGAGAAGACTGCCTTAGCGAAAAAATACACTCCCTCTTTAGATAAAAATCCACTTTGAAATTGAGGGTTTAACATGTGAGTGAAAGTAGGCCCGGTTCATCCATCACCAATGTTGGTGACTTCTCTGGACTGTGATAACAACAGTCAGGTGCACCCATTTGAAAAAATGTTCTACACAGAGATTCTGAAGCAATAACCAGAATAAAATAAATAAGATATACACAGTGATGAGAAAATTAAATAATATTTACTAATTTAATAATTCATATATAATTATAATGATAAGCACAACCATCAACAGGTTGACGATTGACTTTGGAACATAATTTTCAATAATAGATATACAAGTTTATATTCAGGTTATGTGCCAGGCCATGTTTAGGTTACACAGGTTTATGCTCAAGTTATATGCCGGACTAATGTGCTAGTTCATCTTCATGCCAGAGTTGGTGGTCTGGTTATCTAGTTTTCATTCTGGTTACCCAGTTTTGATGTTTGGTTATCCAATTTTGATGTCTGATTATCCAGTTTTATTTTCTGATTATACGAACACGCTTCATATTTCCATATTTAGTTTTCAGATTTTCTTCTCTGGTTGCATAGTAGCTGACTCTATTCAAGCTATATACATGTACAAGTTTATATTCGAATTTGTGTTATAGATTCAGGTTACATAGGTTTATGCTCAGATTATGTATCGGTCCAATGTGCAAGTTGCTCTTCGTGCCAGAGTTGGTGGTCTGGTTATCTAATTTTTATTCTGATTACCCAGTTTTGATGTTTGATTTTTCAGTTTTATTTTTTAGTTATACAAACCCAGTTCACCTACAAGTTTAGTTTTCAGATTTTCATCTCTGGTTATACATTGAAACCCTTCTTTATTTGAACAATTGTTGAGCTGCATCCAAAAGAAAGTAAATCTGAAACAAATAAGAAACAATCAATTAGCTTTATAAAAAAATTTTATAATTTCATCTTTTTCATATATATGAGTGTCAACAGAACATAACTATACAAGCTTCAAGAATCAAAAAAATCGCAAAAATATGGATTCTTGATACATTGAAACCCTTCTTTGTTTGGATAACTATTGACTTACATCCAAAAGAGAGTAAATTTGAAACAAATAAAAAATAATTAATTAGTTTCATAAAAAAAATTTATAACTTCATCTTTTTCGTACATATGAGTGTCAACAGAACATAACCATACAAGCTTCAAGAATCAAAAAAGCCACAAAAATATGGATTCTTGATACATTGAAACTTTTTTTTGTTTGGATAACTGTTGAGCTACATCCAAAAGAGAGTAAATCTAAAATAAATAAGAAATAATTAATTAGTTTCATAAAAAACTAACTTTTATAACTTCATCTTCTCCGTACATATAACTGTCAATAGAACATAACCATACAAGCTTCAAGAATAAAAAAAGTAGCAAAAATATGGATTCTTGATACATTAAAATTCTTCTTTGTTTGGACAACTATTAAGCTGTATTCAAAAGAGAGTAAATCTAAAAAAAATAAAAAATAATCAATTAGCTTCAAAAAAAATTAACTTTTATAACTTCATCTTCTCTATATATATGAGTGTCAATAGAATATAACCATACAAGCTTCAAGATATACTTATTCTTTAGCTATTGGGGCATTGCATGTCTTCCGATTGTGCCCAACATTATGACATCTCCCACATTTAAGTGGATAGATATCCTTTGGTTGGGATTCAATATGCTTCTTTTTTGGCTTTCCTGCCTTTGGTTTGGTTATAGGTGGTTTTATAATCAGATCCTCATGCTTTACCCCCGTAGAAATGTTCACAATAGAAAAGATGGCATGCTCATATATTCTCCGATAAGCATCCACTGTGCAATATTTAGATACATATATATACACTGACTCATGCTTCCTAATTATCGTTGCACATGCATGTGAGCAAGGATGACCATAAACCTACCAATACCTACATGAAAAAGTATGGGTGTTAAGATTAACTTTATTTAGGCAATCCATGACTACTTCTTGCCATCTGAATATCAGACTGTAAGACCCCTTCCATCTTCAATGTTCATATTTATTAGCTCCTTAATCTTAGGAACTAAATATGTCTGCCATTTATGAGAGTGATCATGTCTCTCATACATCAACTCCATCATCTTATATCGTAGCATGTCTACCATAGGAGTTATTAGAAGCTGTCATGCCTCTTTCGCTCAATTGTTAAATGACTCCACAACATTAGAGTACATCTCTCCATATCGCTCTCCCTTAAATAGAGCATTTGGCCAGTGATCAATATCTGAATCACGTTCAATCCATTTACATATTTTCGGTAAAATCTCTCTTATGTCACTAATATAATCAATGAATTGTGATGTCTGTAGTGCATAAACTATGCTATCAAGTAGGCTCAACACTTTTTCTCTTTGCACTGTCGATAACTTATCGAGCTTTTTTTTTAAATTCTCCTTTAGATGCCGCAAACAATAACCATGAATAGCATCAGGAAGTGAAGTCTTCACACCTTTTGTCAAGCCTTTTACTCTGTCTGAAATAAAACATAATTAATGATAATAAGGATCTTCATTGTTATAAATTACATCATAGAGTTTCTCACAAAACCAAACCCAATTGACATCATTCTCTGCACTAACAATAGCAAAAGCTACTGAAAACATCCCATTCTCAACATCAAGTGCCACTACTAAGAGCATTACACCACTATATTTATTAAGGATATGGATTCCATCTATGAACAATAAAGGGCGGCATCCACTTTTGAATCTAACTAAACATGCATAAAAATATATAAATGCCCTCTCAAAATGTCCATCTGAATACTCAAGTACAAATAAACTTTCTAGGTTAGTCTCAGTCACTGCTTTACCATACCATCGCAAGAGATCAAATGATGCATAATCTTCACCATGTAATACAATTCTAACAACCTCTTTACCAAGCCAAGTTTGTCTGTAAGAAAGATGAATGCCAAAATCTTTTTGAATATCCTTCTTGATATCAATTAGTCTATACAATGGTCTGTCTCTAACTTTCTGAAGCACTATATCTACAACCCATATTTTCGATGCCTTTGGATATCAGGCTCTCCCGACGCCACTACCGCAAGTATGTGTGTTATTGAATATTTTGATTTTTAAAGTCTCCTGTTGTCCAACCCTTGAAGCATGCAGTCACCATGGACAACTTTCATTAATGCATTTGACAGTAACTCTTAGTTTATCATTCTTGATGAATTGATAATCTTTGTTATGGATGATTGAATAATTTCTTAGTGCCTCCTTAAAATGAGTTGCATCTTTAAATAATTGACTAATGCCTGTTATGGTATTCTCCCATAATTTAGCTAATCGAAGGCTGGATGTAGATGTAGAACCTTGGGATGAAGCTGTGACTGTAAGAGCCATACTCCCAACATCTTGTGGATCAAGTATGCTGTCAAAAACATAAAATAATTACAGTGGACAATGAAATTTGGATGAATCAATTAATAATGAAAAAATTTAAAGAAAAAAATTATATCCCGACTCAATTAGACGAGTTGATTCTGATCTATTATTAAGGTTGGTCTTTACATTGATCTTTATTGACGGAAACTTCAGTGCAGTGTGAAAATCAAGCATACGTTGGAAATCCTCATCATTCTTGAGTTTAAACATAGAGTTTTTTAGGATGGAAAGCTGATATTTCAATATCAGAATGTCTTTATTTATGCCCCACCTACTGCATATCCCATCTGTAATTTCACCTAATATGCTCTCTCGGTTCACCCTCAATATATTTTCTTCTTGTTCGTATTTTGCCACCACCATATGATAATCCATCTATAATTACTTGCTTTATGAGTAATGTGTAGTATAACATATTGATAAAGAGAATATGAAACAGATATCAGTAATCCATCTACATATCAAGTTATTAAATAATATAATAAATAAATACTTAAGAATATATTAAACTATTTATTTATATAATAAATAAAAAATAATATAAATAAAAAAAGAGAGACCATATTATTTTTTTTTTTGGTTTAAAGATGAGTGGCAGTATTTTAGAAACAATAAAATAGAGATAAAGATAGATCACCTAAGACCGTGCCATGGATCCAAAGAATCATAGGAACGACGGAGAGGTCGGAGGAAAAAGAAAAAAAATAAGAAGGAGAAGGGAAAGAAAAAAATAGAGGGTATAAAAGAGATATTACTACCTTCACAGTTGATGGAGATAGAGTGAAAAGGTTCAGCGTCAAGTGCCACTACCGAGGGTGGCGGCGACAGCGATGGCTGTGGCGTTAAGAAAGGTTTCTACTTGAGGGAGTTAGAGGGGTGGCATTTGCAAATAATCTAAAGACCCATCACTAAATAAGTTTCTGCAGGGTTAATTTTTCTCTCCAAAACCGTCAAGGCCATTTCGATCATTTGAATGGGCTTAAATGACAGCAGATGGCAACAGTAGGCAGTAGAGATTCAAAAATAAGTCATTAGCATTTCAGAGCTGTTTTAATCTAACTAAAAATTTGAGAGACTTAAAAAATAATTTCGAATCAAATTAGAGACTGATAGATAATTTTTTCGAAAAAAACTAGCACTGCACATGTTTTAAAGCAAACTTAGCAGGTCTCGTCAGCCTGTCCCCATCCTATCCCTTTTATTCTCACCACTGTAAGCATTTGGTTTAATATTATTATATAATACTACATGGGGAAAGTGACTTGCTAACCCCATTCTGTTGCAAAAAATCTTGATCGCAGATAGGAGAATGAAGTAGCCATCGATGTGCAAAATAGCTCTGAGAATCTACACCCGGTAACAAAGGCTTCGAAGATACAAACAAATCTACTTGTTTCGAAATGTAGCACCTGCTCTTAAATCCTGAAAAAAAAATAATATTTACACATGCTTCTCTATAGTTGCATGTGAATCTACACCCTCACTTGCGATACAAACGAGTCTACTTGTTTTGTTCTACCAGCTAGAGCGCATATTACAAGGACTTAGAAGATAAAAATCTGCAAAGTTGTTTGCAACTATTTTGGCACATCCTCAAACCAAAGGTTCAAAATAGGAGCTGTTGGGTATAAAATATCCCCAGCCGAAGTTTGTAAAAGGCCGATCCTTCCAGGACTTTTCCGGCTTCCGATCTTGTGTGGCATCTTTTTGAACTCCCTCGACCGTCCGAACTTCCATAATGACATCCGGGCTTCTCCAATCATGAGCTTCTCCATTCATCTACCAGATTGCTCCAAACGCCTTTTGAACTCTGCTATCAGTCGATTTTCTACAGTGATCGACTATTCTCCGAATCCCTTCCAGACTTCTTTCGGCAACGGACGACTCTACTCCGAATTTCTTCCGAACTTCGTCAATGTCCGAGCTTCTTCGACAACAAAATTTTTACAGTAACCAGACTCCATCCAAGTTTCTACGGTGGTCAACCACCTTCCGAATTCCATCCAAGCTCCTACAAGAATCGGATTTCAGTCGAACTCCTACAGTGGATGGATCCCAGACGAATTTCGATAATGGAAGGGCTCCACCAGTCGGATATCTACTCCGAACTTCTACTGCAAGCGGTCTACTCCGGATGTCTACTGTAAGTGAATTTTATCCGAGTTTCTACTGTAAAAGAATTCCTTCCGAACTCCCATTACAGGCGGACTTCAGCCGAGCTTCTTCAATAAGTGGTCCCCATCCAGACTTCTACAAGAATCGGACTCTGTCTGAACTTCCATAGCAGATGGATTACGGACGAACTTCTACAACAGACGGGCTCGAGCAGCTGGATTTCTACAACGGCCGACTGCCTCCGATGTCTGCCGTACCTCCCTAGCCATCAACCTTCAATAGCATCAGTCGGACTTCAACAACGCCAACCGGACTCCCATAGGATCCTCCAGACTCCTCCAGCGGACGAACCTCCCCAACGCCATCCGAAGTCCACTGTCGGCCGATCCTCTATCGGATTCCTCATGAAACCGAACTTTTCCAACAGAAAGTCTCCATCCGAGCTTCTACAACAGATGACTCCCGTCTGTAGCATCAGCGCTCTAGGCATCCAACAATAGTAGACCCGTCAGCAACCTCGGAAACATCCGAGCTTCTCCTGGATCGACGAGACAGAGAGCCATTCCGCTCCATCAGACATCCCAGCCGAGCTTCAGCCGACAGATCCGAACTCTCTGGCAAGTCGCGACAACGGACACCACTCCACTCTCCGTAACAAACTCCACGTGGCCCTGAACGGCCCCCTGATGCCACTATTCTTCATAACAAACTCTACGTGGCCCTGAATAACCCACTACCAGGCGATTACAGACATCGTTGTCAATCAGTTACGCTCTCCGTCTACAAAAAGGGACCCTCAGATACGTTCGTCTTTGAGCTCAAAACTCTATCTCGAAACTCTGCTAAAATTTTTATTCGAGCACTCCATTTCTGTTGAGGCAAAGTATTGACTTGAGCATCGGAGGGTCTTGCCGGAGTACTCCCAACTCCGGTTTAGACTTCCCTTGCAAGTCCCGATGGCGGACGCGACCCCTCGACTCCAGCTTTTCTGGCATCGATGGAATTTTGCACCAACAGAATTGGCGCTAGAGGGAGAGTTGTGTCTTCGCAGTACCCTTATTCTTAAAGGAGTATTCAACGGGACCGTCTCCGGTCATCCTCTCTGACATCTTCCTCTCCTTCTCCTACCAGATCTCCACCTGATACCTTCCCAAAAGGCATCCACCAGGCGATCCACGGCCTCTGCGGTCAAATCTCAGCGAGCTCCGCAAGCTCTGGCCTCGTCTCCAGTTTCCCAGGCTCCTCCTCCTCCGGCAACGGCAGTCGGTATGGAGCAGTTCGACTTGTTGGTTCAGCAGATCAGGGGCCTCACCGAAGTAGTGCAGGCCATGCAGCAGCAGCCGCAGGGGTTAGTGCGGCTGGAAAGAGTATTGCCGGAGTTTCAGAATCCGACGACCGGGCGGGCCACTTGGGCAAGTCGCCCTGTCTTTCCTAGAAAGGGGAAGCAGAAGGCGGAGAGCCCACCATCCGATCATGATTCCACCCCCGGAGAGTCCCTACCTTCATTCCACCAGAAGACCCTCGAGACTCGCAGTCGAAAGGACCTCCTGGATCAAAGATTTCGAGAGATGAACCGATGGATCGAAGAGCTCCACCATGCTCCCACTGCTTATGGTGAGGACATCTGCACTGACCCTCCTTTTTCTCAAATGATCATGCAGGAGCCAATCCCGTCGAACTTCAAGCTCTCCCAATTCGAGAGCTACGACGAGACCTCGGATTCGGTTGACCACCTGGAGGCCTTCCGAATAATGATGCTGCTCTATGGTGTGCCAGACGCCATCCTGTGCCGAGCTTTTCTATCTACCTTGAAGGGAGCAGCAAGAAATTGGTACTCGGCACTGAAGCCGAGTACTATCTTCTCCTTTGATCAGATGAGCCACCAGTTCATTGCTCATTTCGTCAGCAGCTGACATCCCCGGAGAGGTTCAGAGTCCCTCATCAACATCAAGCAAAAGGAGGGAGAATCCATCTGAGCTTACGTCAACCATTTTAACGTCGCCACGTTGGAGGTCTGAAATTTGGACCAATCGATCGTGATGGCCGCCCTGAAGGGCGGTCTTCAAAAGAACGATCTTCTATTTTTCCTGAAAAATAAGTATCCCAAGAACTTTGCTGATTTACTAGCTCGGGCCGAAGGATATGCCCGAGCAGAAGAAGCCTTCAAGATGAAGGATGAGGAGGCCGCGAAGGAGCAGCAGGTGGGAGACTCCAGCAAGCCCGCAGTTGAAAAAAGATCGAGTAAAGCTCGGCCACGTTCTCAAACTCCCTCTAGACACAAGCGTGTCCAGACTCCTCCCTGGGCTTGTAGGTAGAGAAATCCAGACCGTAGAGTTCGGTGGGGCTCTCCCTCGGGAAGATTCTACAGCTACGCCCCTCTCAACGCATCAAAAACCCAAGTGCTGATGGAGGTTAGGGAGCAGCTGCCAAGGCCAGAAAGGATGCACACACACCCCGGGAAGCGCAACCCTAATAAGTTCTGCCTCTATCATCGTGACCATGGCCACAACACAGAGGAGTGCATTCAGCTCTGAGACGAGATCGAGGAGCTCATCAGACGAGGTTGGCTCGACAGATTCATTTGACGTCGACCTAAAGGTAAGGAAGATCGACCGAGGGCCCTACCGCAACCGGAGCCGCCAAGGAGGGAGGAGCAGCCCGAAGACCGGCCTCCAATTGGGATCATCAACTCCATCTCTGGAGGACCTTGACGGGGAGCAGACCTCCCATGACTATGGGATTCAAAAAATCTACGAATGTATTACCAATAACTTTGCCTTAAATAAAAGTTTCTTTTATATTTGCATATCTTTTCTTTTAGTATGAGCTCATAATGGCAGGGAGTAGCTCCTTCCGACAATCGAAACTAAGCGTATTAGGAACAGGAGGAGAACCTCGTCCTAACACGAGCAAAGTCGAAGGCCCAGTTATTTAAAGACCGGATGGGAGGAGAGATCCTTACAATAGCCCTTATGTGCCCCCATAGCCATGTTAGGAACAGGAGGAGAACCTCATCCTAACATGAGCAAAGTCAAAGGCCCAGTTATTTAAAGATCGGATGAGGAGAGAGGCCCTTACAACGGCCCTTATGTGCCCCCACAGTCATGTTAGGAACAGGAGGAGAACCTCGTCCTAACATGAGCAAAGTCGAAGGTTCGGTTATTTAAAGATCGGATGGGGGGAGAGGCCCTTACAACGGTCCTTATGTGCCCCCACAGCCATGTTAGGAATAGGAGAAGAACCTTGTCCTAACATGAGCAAAGTCAAAGGCCCGGTTATTTAAAGATCGGATGGGGGGAGAGGTCTTTACAACGGCCCTTATGTGCCCCCACAGTCATGTTAGGAACAGGAGGAGAACCTTGTCCTAACATGAGCAAAGTCGAAAGCCCAATTATTTAAAGACCGGATGGGAGGAGAGACCCTTACAATGGCCCTTATGTGCCCCCACAGTCATATTAGGAACAGGAGGAGAACCTCGTCCTAATATGAGCAAAGTCGAAGGCCCGGTTATTTAAAGATCGGATGGGAGGAGAGACCCTTACGACGGCCTTTTTGTGCCCCCACAGTCATGTTAGGAATAGGAGGAGAACCTCGTCCTAACATGAGCAAAATCGAAGGCCTGATTATCTAGAGACCAGATGAGGGAAGAGGCCCTTGCAACGGCCCTTACGTGCCCCCACAGTCCTGTTAGGAATAGAAGGAGAACCTTGTCCTAACATGAGCTGAAATTTACTGTGTCGGGAACAGGAGGAGAACTTCGTCCTGACACAAACGAAGACCCGATCGATCAAGACCGGACGAGGAGGAAAGCCACCTCAACGGCTCTTCTACACTCCCACGACCCCGTTAAGAGCAAAGGGAAAACCCTCTCCCAAATGTAAAAAAAAAAAAAGGGAGGGAGATAAAAAGAGAAAGCGACGAATTACACCAGTGATAAGAAAAAAATAAACTACATCAAAGGCACAAGAGACCTCGTCCCAATGAGGAAGGAGACTCTTATCAAAAACCCTCAGTCTCTAAGAGGGAACTCAACATAGGCCGAAAAAAAAATCGACTTCCTCAAGGTAACGAGAAGTTCGGGCCCCCAAATTCGAGCACCGGGAGGAAGCGTCAAACTCAAATGACCTCGAAAAGACCTATGATCATGAACAAAAAAGGCAAATCAGCACGGCGATGACCAGGAACCTTTAAACAACGTCGACATCGAACAAGATAAAAGACAAAAGAAGTTCGGTAAACGACGACTTAATGCAAGAATGGATAAGGTAATGGAAAATTTTCTTTTCATTTCATTAGTGAAGTGTACATTACAAAGCCCTGAAGGTCAAAAAAGAAAAACGACAAGAAAAAAAAAGAATACATGGAAGGACGAAAGGTAAAAGAAGCTCTAAGGAAGCTCGACTTCTTCCGACTTCGAGCTCTCGGTTCCAGTCATTATTAGGGATTGCTTTAAATTTTTGACTTCTTCTTCCAGTTCTATCTTCCTTAGCAGCATCTCCCGGTACATCTGGTGGAACCGTCGGCTTTTGCCCTCCGACTCCCGAAGCATCTTCCTCAGGACCTCGGACTTCGTCTCGACATCCTTGACCGTCTGCTGCTCATGGGCCAGCTGAATCTTCAGCCACTGCAGTTCGGCCTTCTCCTGCCCAAGGGCCACAGACAGTTCTTCCATGGTCTCCCTTAAGGAACGGAGCTCGTCGGAGCCTTGTGCAGAGGCAGACTGGACTCTCTCAGACAACTGCCTCTGAAGGCGAATAACTTTGTCGGTCGTCGTCTTGAGCTTCCTTTGGTAGTCCTCTACTTGCCCGCACCAGCCGACTCGGTAGGCATTGTAGTTCGTCTCAGCGTCCTGCAGCTGCTTTTGAAGGTCGAAAAATTTTTTCGACCAGTCTCGATCGCATTCGGCCTGAGTTGCGAGCCAGGATGAGCTCCCTTCCAACTGGCCGATCTTCTCCCGTGCAGCCGCCAGCTCAACTTCAGGAGAGCTGATCTTGGAAGCCTGAGTCCAAGATCAGCCGCTGGCACGTTTTTGGAGTTCCTCAAGCTCCACCATGAAGTCGGCCTTCCTCCGGGTGTATTCCATGAAATCCTTTTTGTGGAGGTCCCGAAAGCGGGTAGCCTCCATAGTGACTTCCGAATGGCTCTTCCTCAGCCGGTGAAGTTCGTCATCCAACTTCTTGGATTTCTCCGTCAAGTGACGAACTTCTCTTCTGAGGTCTCGGATCATCGACTTCAGAGGAATCTCCTATGGTAGGGGAAGAGCTTCGGCAGGGCACTGTCGTTGGGAGACAAGAGCACCACAACTCAAATTAGTGTAAGAAGACAAAAGAGAAGGAAAAGAATGCAGAAGAAGAAAAAGGAGCTCTCTGTAAAGAAGAATCCGATTTCATTGATTAAATAGTTTTTAAATACAAGAGAACAAAGAAAAGTCACCACAAAGGAAAAATACAAAATTAGAGGTTTCAGATCTCTGGGACAGAAGTGGAGGAGCTCAGCATCCCCGGAAGGTCGGTCGTGGCAGCCGCAGCGGTCGGAGAGGTCCCGACTGGAGGAGAACTGACAGCAGCTTCGGAAGGCCCGACTTCATCATCAGACGCCTCATCTAGGAAGCCGAGGTCCAGCTCAGAAAACTTTCCGACCACCTTCTCTTAGCAGAGCTCGAAACCCTTGATGAAGGCATCCTGACCGAACTGAACCTGCAGATCCTCCATCTCAGAGGAGGTCTTGAACTCCTCCACTGCTTGGGCCCCTGCCTCTGAGACTAGGGATGGGATCTGCGCCTTTAGCTCAGAGACCTACACCTTCAGTTCGGAGACCTCGGCCTCTGCCTTCTTTCTTTCCTCCTCCAGGGCGGCCCTCAGATCGGACGAGGTTTGTCCCTCCTTCTGCAGTGCCTCCTAGAGACTTGTGATCTCGGTGATCTTCTCTTTGAGGCGGGCGGCCTCA
The DNA here is from genome assembly GCF_000442705.2 of Elaeis guineensis. Classification (NCBI taxonomy): domain Eukaryota; kingdom Viridiplantae; phylum Streptophyta; class Magnoliopsida; order Arecales; family Arecaceae; genus Elaeis; species Elaeis guineensis. The sequence continues at coordinate 48,326,837 of NC_026007.2, read as the reverse complement.
ACCAGGCGACCTTCCTCCACCCGGGTTGCCTCCTTCTTAGCGTTCTTCATCGCCTCGACGTTGGCGATGAGCTGGTGTCCAATCTGCAAGAGAGGTCGGGGAGTCAATATAAAGGCTAAGGAGTAAACTAAGTAAAGAAGCAAGAAGAAGAAAAAAATGAATTAACCTACCTCGAGAAAAGATCCCAGAGAGTCCCAGACCCGCTGCTCAGGATCAGCAAGGACGATCCTATGGACGACCTCGGGTAGAATGCACCCTTCGACCAGCCTCTTTATTAAATCCCTATTGTTGAAGGAATTTTCCTCTAGATCTTCCTCAGAGATATCGGCCCCCTCGATGGCAGCCTTACGGCTGCGGCTCTTGCGGGCCAGGGTTGTCTTCCTCCTCCTTTCGGCCCCCGGTGCCCCCTCGGGACGAGCCTCTGGAGCGGGAACCTCGGTCGGGGGTCTTCGTGAAGAGACTCGGGGGACTTCGGGCTCAACGTTGGAGGGGGCATCGACAGCAACGGCCACCTGAGCAGGCGTGATCGAGCTCGTCTCTTCTATCCTGGCTCTCTTCGCCGACCCCGAAGTCACGGCGCCTTTTCTCTTGTGGGTTTTGAGACCCTGGGCTAACCTCCGAGCCACACCTGTGTCCATGTCTGCAATAAAAAAAGATCGACACGGCTCAGAAATAGAACAAGAGAAAGGAAAAGTAGCAATATATATATATATAATGATGGTACCGACAGGGTCAAGAGGGCTCAGGCCGACGTTGAATAAGAGTTGTTCCTTCAGAAGGTCAGTGTTGCTCCTAGATTGATTTTGATGATTACAAAGCAGATTGAAGGGATACAAACAATTGAAAAAGTCCTTATGCTCTTCAAGGGAAAAATTATAATTTCACTAAAATCCTGATTTGATAGTACCATTTGGTAGAACAAATGATTTGAAATCTATTGGTGAAAATTTCATTGTGTTTGGACTTATATTTTTGAAGTTATGAAGGTTTGAAGTGCATGAGTCGACTCATGAGTCAACTCATGGCACTATGAGCTGAATGGCACGAAAAAATTCCCATGGCACGCTGGATTTTTGGCTTGGCACGACCTGTGAGTCGACTCATGAGTCGACCCACAAGGCATGAGTCGACTCATGAGTCGACCTCTGCTGATTTGGGCCAAAAAATCCAGAAATCCAAGTTTCTGGTCTTTGCAACAGAAGTCGACTCATGAGTCGACTCCTGATGCATGAGTCGACTCATGAGTCGACCCCTGCGACGGGAAATGTCAGCAACGGCTATTTTTTTGCCCATTTTAATTGCCATTTATGCTTCCTAAAAATCCTCTAACGGCCCTTTATCTGCCTAAATTGTTTTCTCTTGCTTCTAATGCTACAAAATGCTTTAAATGATGAAAGAAATTGCAGATTAAATAGCGGATCAAACGTGAAATCAAAGGTGAAGAGAAAAAGAAGAAAAAGAGAAGAACAGAAGAGAGGATCCGAAATTTGTAAGAAAAAGCCTGAGATCAACGAAATATCCATAGAAAAAGAGAGAGGATCCACAATATACCAGAGAGATTGTGAAAGAGAAAAGGAAGATCTTTCAAGGAGAGAATTCTTCACGCCTATCGTTTCAACCTTGATCTAGAGATCATTCAAAGCTTTCAAGAGATCTTCAATCAACAATCAACCTCTTCTCAAGCGTTCAACCGTTCATTCATCTTGAGAAAATCTGAAAAAGGGGTTCTTCACTTGAGTAAAGCTTTTATTGTTATATTTGCTCATTTAAGGAGCTGTTATTGTATTCATCTGTGCTCTAAATATTCTTACTCTTTGTGAGTTTTTGCTCTTGTTTTTGGAGGATTTCCAAAACAAGGAAAGGTTGATCCGAACCTGAAATCGGAGTGTTTTGGGTTGGCTTGTACCCGGGAAATAAGTGATCTAGCTTGGGATAGCTAGGGTCGGAGTTTCCGACGTCTTATATTCTAGCTTGGGATAGCTAGTGTCGGAGTTTCCGACGTTTTGTATTCGGGTTGAATACAAAGGATAGTGGATTAAAATTCCCAAGTGGGATCTTGGGGAGTGGACGTAGGTGCAAGGTTAGCACCGAACCACTATAAATCCTTGTGTTTGTGGTGTGCTTTATCACTTTATTTTATTTCTTTATTATATCCTTGCAATACTGCTTTAGTTAATTAATATTGATTTAAAGCCATTGTTTTGTTCTTCATAAGTTATCTGTTGGGCTTAAAATTTTTTAGAAACCCAATTCACCCCCCCTCTTGGGTTGCATAGCTGGGCAACAAGTGGTATCAGAGCCAGTGCTCTAGCCCTTCTTTGATCTAACAATCAAAGAGCCAAAGATCTATGGCAACCCATGTTGGAACTTCTCTAGCTGAGGGGCAATCAACAAACCGACCTCCACTTTTCAATGGGTCTAATTACACCTATTGGAAAGCTCGGATGAAGATTTTCATACAAGCACTCGACTATGATATGTGGAGTATCATAGTGAATGGTCCTCACACACCCACCAAGATTATAGATGGTGAGGAGTCAACCAAACCCGAGAAAGAATGGGATGAGGTTGACAAGAAATTGGCACAATTAAATGCCAAAGCTATGAATGTTCTTTATTGTGCACTAGATGCTAGTGAATTTAATCGTATTTCTACTTGTGCATCTGCTAAAGAAATATGGAATAGGTTAGAAGTCACCCATGAGAGAACAAATCAAGTAAAAGAGTCTAAAATAAACATGCTTGTACATAAATATGAATTGTTCAAAATAGAGCATGATGAGTCCATAACTGCTATGTTTACTCGTTTTACTGATATAATCAATGGTTTAAAGAGTCTTGGCAAATCTTATACTAACAGTGAACTTGTAAGGAAGATTCTCAGGTCACTGCCAAGAACTTGGGAAGCCAAGGTGACTGCCATCCAAGAAGCAAAGGACTTGAACACTCTACCTCTAGAAGAGCTTCTTGGATCCTTGATGACTCATGAACTTAGCATGATGCAACATCAAGAGGATGAAATCAAAAAGAAAAGAACCATTGCCCTCAAATCCACAACTTCACCTGATTATGAAACAGATGACTCTGAAGATGAAGATCAGGATGAGGAGATGGCTCTCATCACCCGGAAATTCAAGAAGTTTCTAAGAAAAAGGAAACAGGGGATGAGAAAGAAATTTACAAAAAGGGATCAAAGCATAGAAAAGGAGAAAGATCAAACCCCTATATGCTACGAGTGCAAGAAGCCAGGACATTTCAGATCCGAATGTCCTCAATTGAAGAAAGGTCCAAAGAAATTCAAAAAGAAGGCAATGATGGCGACCTGGAGTGCGAGTGATGACTCAAGCTCCGACGAGAAAACCTCAACCGAACAAGCCAATCTGTGCCTGATGGCACATGAGAATGAGGTAACTTCTGAATCCACTAGTGAATTTACTTTTGAAGAATTGCATGAAGCTTTCTATGATTCAATTGATGAATTAAAGAAACTAGGGAAGAAAAATAAAGAGCTGAAATTGAAAAATCAGTCCTTAGTGAAACAAGCTGAAATTCTTTCAATTGAAAAATTCACATTGATTCAAGAAAATCAAAACTTTAAGGATGAAATTAACAGGCTGAAATCTATAGTAGATAAGTTCACCTTAAGTTCAAACAAGCTAAATATGATCCTTGATAATCAGAAAGCTATATATGATAAGGCTGGACTTGGTTATAAATCCCTGAAGAAACAAAAATTTTTGAAGGATATTTATGCAAATTATTCAAGCAAAAAGCCTACAAATATTACTTGTTTTAAATGTGGAAGAATAGGACATAAATCATACACATGTCTTATTAACAAATATGCAAATACAAAGAAAATATGGGTTCCAAAAGGAACCATTCTGACTAACCTGAAAGGACCCAAGAAAGCTTGGGTACCTAAGACAGAAACTTGATCTGTGCTTGCAGGTGTGTCTAGCATCCCAAGAAGGAAACAGAAAATGGTATCTTGACAGCGGATGCTCGAGACACATGACTGGTGATGAATCACAATTCATCACGCTTGATGCTAAGGATGGAGGGATGGTCACCTTTGGAGATAATGGCAAAAGAAAGATCATCGGGATAGGTAACATTGGTATCACTCCCTCCAAATACATTGAGAATGTTTTACTTGTTAAAGGTTTAAAGCATAACTTACTTAGCATTAGTCAATTCTGTGATAAAGGGTATAAAGTAAGTTTTGAATCATCTGTATGCATTGTGACGAGTCCTATTAACGATGGCATTAAATTTATAGGACATAGGCATGGCAATGTTTATATGGTAGACTTGAATGATTTAACTAAATTAGACATGCAATGCCTAGTTTCCTTAAATGCTAAAATAAATGAGACTAGTTGGCTGTGGCATCGTAGACTTGCACATATTAGCATGCATTCTCTTTCAAAATTAATCAAAAAGGATTTAGTTCTCGGTTTGCCAAAATTGAATTTTGAAAAGGATAGAATTTGTGATGCATGCCAATTAGGTAAACAAACTAGAGTATCATTTAAATCCAAAAATACTATTTCAACTTCTAGACCTTTAGAGCTCTTACATATGGATTTATTTGGACCAACTAAAACCACTAGTCTAGGAGGAAAACGATATGGATTTGTATTAATTGATGATTACTCTCGTTTTACTTGGATTTTCTTTTTAGCTCACAAAAATGAAACTTTTCAAATTTTCACGAAATTTCATCGAAAAGTCACTAATGAAAAAGGGTTTTCAATTCAAAATATTAGAAGTGATCATGGAACAGAATTTGAAAATCATGACTTTGAAAATTTTTGTGATGAAAATGGAATTGGCCACAACTTCTCTGCTCCTAGGACACCCCAACAAAATGGGGTAGTTGAAAGGAAAAATAGAACCTTAGAAGAAATGGCCCGTACCATGCTCTGTGAAAGCAACCTTCCAAAATATTTTTGGGCGGAAGCTATTAACACAGCATGTTACATTTTAAATCGTGCTTTAATAAGATAATTTTTAAAGAAAACCCCCTATGAACTTTGGAAAGGAAGAAAACCAAATATTGCCTATTTTCATGTTTTTGGTTGCCGATGTTTTGTATTAAATAATGACAAAGAAAAATTTGGTAAATTTGATGCAAAATCAGATGAAGCAATCCTTCTAGGTTACTCCTCCACTAGTAAAGCATTTAGAGTGTTCAACAAAAGAACCTTAGTAGTTGAGGAGTCCATACATGTTGTCTTTGATGAATCTAACGATCTTCCTTCAAGGAAGAATAAGGGTGTTGATGATGCAGATCCACTAATAGAAGGTATGAAGGAGATCACTCTAAAAGATTCAGCAACTCCAGAAGACAAGGATCAAGAAGATGAACAAAATGAGAAAGGTGAAGAAATTCAAGAACAACCTCAAGGTACAAATGACTTACCCAAGGAATGGAGGTATGTTCACAACCACCCTAAGGAATTAATTATCGGTGATCCTATGCATGGGGTAAAAACACGTTCTTCACTTAGAGATGTACTTAATCATTGTGCTTTTGTATCTCAACTTGAACCTAAAACTTTTGAAGAAGCTGAAAATGATCATAACTGGATTCATGCTATGCAAGAAGAACTCAGTCAATTTGAAAGAAATAATGTTTGGACATTAGTGAAAAGACCTAAAGATTATTCAATAATTGGCACAAAATGGGTCTTTAGAAACAAATTAGATGAGCATGGAAATGTAATTAGAAATAAAGCAAGACTGGTTGCTAAGGGATATAATCAAGAAGAAGGAATTGATTTTGATGAAACCTTTGCACCTGTTGCTAGATTAGAAGCCATTAGACTTCTACTTGCTTATGCTTGCTTTATGAAATTCAAACTATTTCAAATGGATGTTAAAAGTGCATTTTTAATGGATATATTTCTGAAGAAGTATATGTAGAACAACCCCCTGGATTTGAAAATCATGCTTTTCCCAATCATGTCTTTAGATTAAATAAAGCTTTATATGGTCTAAAACAAGCACCTAGAGCATGGTATGAAAGGCTAAGCAAATTTCTACTAAATAATGGTTTCTCAAGAGGCAATGTGGATACAACTCTATTTATTAAAAGAAACCAAAATGATATGCTAATTATACAAATTTATGTTGATGACATAATTTTTGGGTCTACTAATGAATCCCTTTGTCAAGACTTTGCTAAGCTTATGCAGGGAGAGTTCGAGATGAGCATGATGGGAGAACTCACCTTCTTCCTCGGACTCCAAATCAAACAATCAAAAGAGGGAATCTCCATCACCCAAAGCAAGTACACCAAGGAACTACTCAAAAGATTTGGAATGGAGAACTGCAAACCAGTTGGCACACCAATGAGTCCCTCATGTAAGCTTGACAAGGATGATGAAGGTAAAAGCGTAGACTTAAAATACTATAGAGGTATGATTGGCTCATTATTATATTTAACTGCAAGTAGGCCTGATATCATGTTTAGTGTTTGCTTATGTGCAAGATATCAATCTAATCCTAAGGAATCTCATTTGAATGCTGTTAAAAGAATCCTTAGATACTTAAATGGTACACAAACTATAGGGTTATGGTACTCTAAGGACTCACAAATTAATTTGTTAGGATATTCTGATGCTGATTTTGCTGGATGTAAATTAGATAGAAAAAGCACAAGTGGAACTTGCCAATTTCTTGGAGTTAACCTAATCTCATGGTTTAGCAAGAAACAAAATTCGGTAGCACTGTCTACGGCTGAGGCCGAATACATTGCAGCCGGAAGTTGTTGTGCTCAAATCTTGTGGATTAAGCAACAACTCGAAGATTTTGGAATCAAACTTAATGAAACACCAATAAAATGTGATAATACAAGTGCTATAAATCTATCTAAAAATCCAATACAACATTCAAGATCTAAACATATTGAAATAAGACATCATTTTATAAGAGAACATGTTCAAAACAAAAATATAATTCTTGAATATGTTTGCACTGAAAATCAATTAGCTGATATCTTTACAAAGGCCCTTAGTGAGGAAAGATTCTGTGAAATTAGGAGAAATCTAGGAATTCTAGATCCATTTATCTGAAATTTCTCAATTTCCAAAGAATAGATGTCAAAAAACTCTTAGAGCTCAATTTTCAACATCTATCCTGGTTCCAAAAGCTCAGTTTTATCACTCTAAAAATTTATCATTGAGCAAAATTCTTTCTCCCAAAATTTTGAATTTTTCTGGAATTTATTTGTATTTTTTCTGATTTTCTGAACTTCATGAGTCGACCCCCATGAGTCGACTCAATGGCAAACTTGTAAATCCCACCAACTTCCATCGGGTTCATTGTTTTTAAAACGGGAAACCTTGTTTATGAGACGACTCATCTTCTCGTCGTCTTCCTCTCCAACTCTTTTTGCTCCAAATCCAAGGATCAATTCTGAGGCAATTCTCCCTCCTCCTCTCCACCAAAAATCGCCTCCTTGAAAAGGATTTTTCTGTGCTTTCTCGCAGTGTTAGGCGCGGGTGGAACGTGCCCTAGAACTTCACCGTTCATTCAAAATCCACTTCTTTTCTCCACCAAAATTCTTCTTTACTCTTTTGTGATCCCTCCTCCACTGAATTCAAGTCTTCTTGTCTGGATATGGCTCCAAAGATAAAACTTCCCCAAAGAAGGAAATCAATCCGAGAGCCTGAGGAAATTGTCCGAAAGAAAAGGCATGCTCAGTCTTCCACTGTTCCCAATCCAGTTTCAGTACCTGCTCAAGGTCCCTCTCAACCCTCCATAAGCCCCAGTGTAAATCTTCTTACTGATAGAAAAGTAGAAACCGGGAAAAATATAGATTTTCGGTTCTTTGAGAAAGAAGGCTTTACTTTTGCTACCAAGATCAAAAATCAAGGATGGGAACTTTATTGCTCTCTTAAGGAAGTCACCTATGTTGATCTAGTCAGAGAGTTCTACCAGTACCTAAATTATGGAAACGGGTCTGTGACTTCAACTGTAAAGGAGATTGACATCTGTTTGGATTCTAGGATATTGAGAGAGATACTTCAGTTGCCTAGTGAAGGATACTCATATATGGAACTCCCAATTAAAGAAGAAGGGATCAGAATTATCTTAGGAGAAGATTTTTCAGGAAGTTTAAACAAATTGGAAGCAAAGCTACTGTCCATTGAGATGAGGGTCCTGCATCAGATTGTGACAAAACTATTCTTTCCTAGGAGTGGTAGACATGACTTACTATCTGGCAGAGATGTATGTGTCATGTTTCATATCATCACTCAGACCCCCCTAAACCTCCCTACACTTATGATAGAGGCCATGAGAGAAACTTTGAACAGATCCAAGGCACACTTGCCTTATGGTATGGCCCTTACTAGAGTTTTTAGGAGGTTTGGAGTTAGCTGTGAGGGGGAGACACCTACCAAGCTCTCACATGTGGACACTTTCAACCAACACAGCCTACACCGAATGGGAATTACAAAGACTGTTGGTGGTTGGATCAAGGGCTCTGAAGAAAGAGCTGAGGAGAGAGCTGAGGAAAGAGCTGAAGACAGAACTGAAGGCAGAGTAGAAGAAGAAGGTCCATCTTCTCCTGTACATGATTTCAGGGCAGCTTCACCAGATACCCAGTTCATTCATGATACTGAGGCTGGCCCTTCTGAGTTTACTAGGATGCCCACACCAGTGTATCAGCCAGAGAGCAGAGCACCTCATTCAGAGTTCAGACTGGCTGATGATCAGATCGAGCATATATCTCAGCGTGTGGCTTCTTTGTTGTCTAGCCAGTGGAGTAGTACTTCTTTTGCACCTGGAGCTACTTCTTCTGATCAGACCATTACTCCCCACATCTTCACTATATTTCAGATGATTTCAGATCAGTCCGTCAGGATACAGCAGCTTGAGGATACAGTCTGGAGACTTACTGGCAGAGTTCTTGACTTGCAGGGGCAAGTCCTTGCATTGGCCCATCCCCAGCCACAGGAGTCTACTATTGAGGTCACAGACCTCACTGCAGAGGCTGGAAGGCTCAGAGGAGCACTACTGAGGAAAGAGATCAGAGGATCGAGTGAGCATGCTACCACCCAGTTCACTGCTCTACTTCAATCTGTTTCCAGAGCACTGAACGTACTTGATTCTATCAGACTCATGGTATCAGCCCTAGTATCTCAGCGTTCTCAGCCTCCAAGTTCATCTCGTTCTCCTACTCGTGGCAGAGGCAGACGGGGTAGAGGACGCACTTCTGATCCATCATCTTCTCATACTATATCTGATGACTCTGATCATTGACTTATCTAGATCTTAGGAGTTAGTATCTTGTTCTAGGATCTATACCTTGGGGCCATGTATTGACATTTAGCTGGTTGAATTTTATGAAACAATTATGATATTAATGAAATCATCTTTTACCTATATCTTTGTAATGATTATATTTTGATTATATTTCAATCTCCGATACATCTGTTGAAATATTATCTTCTCCTTATTGTTGTTTGCTATTGATAATTGCTATATTAAGGGGGAGCAAACATCTGTGAAAAACTCTAAAGAGGAAGAAATTAAAGAATATTTTCAGAAAAGGAAAAGAAAGAGTTAACTATGTTTGATGATGTCAAAAAGGGGGAGAAATTAAAATTAAACAAAAATTGAAATTAGACAAAAAGCAAAACCCTAAATTATGAGAAAAAGGGGGAGAAATTAAATTAAAACAAATATTGAAGAAATTAAACAAATATTGGAGAAATTAGACAAAAGCAAGGATTGAAAGATTAAACAAAATTTTGAGAAATTTTGGTATCGAAATTTGGTATCAGACAGAGAAATTTGGTATCAGACAGAACTTTAATCCATCAAAAGCAAAATCATGAGTACAATGCAAATAAGTATTTTTTTATATATATGCTCTGATATTCAAACTTGCTTTTGAAATTTTACTCACCTTGAGACATCAATAAGAAATTTGTTTTACTCTAATTCATCCTACAATTTCTTTCAACTTGATCTGATACATGATAACATTTGATCCGATACAGTGTGAAGGTTTCTCTAAAATATTATAACATTTGCTCGGATACTGTATGAAATTTTCTCTGATACATTAAAAATTTTCTTGCTCTGATACATTATAAAATCTTTTCTGATATCATTGTAAAAATTATTTTTGCTCTGATACATAGAAAAAGTTATTTATCTTCTCTTGCTCTGAAATATCTTGAACTCAAAATGATCTAATACCCTTTTCAAATCTTTAAGAAAATGGACAAACTATTTTTGCATTTATATTACATGCCAAAAGAATCATACTCTTTTCAAGCATATACACCCATAATGGATTCTTTTGAAATTAATGCATTAACATAAATATTTTTGTTCATATGTTTTGTCATCATCAAAAAGGGGGAGATTGTTGCTCCTAGATTGATTTTGATGATTACAAAGCAGATTGAAGGGATACAAACAATTGAAAAAGTCCTTATGCTCTTCAAGGGTAAAATTATAATTTCACTAAAATCCTGATTTGATAGTACCATTTGGTAGAACAAATGATTTGAAATCTATTGGTGAAAATTTCATTGTGTTTGGACTTATATTTTTGAAGTTATGAAGGTTTGAAGTGCATGAGTCGACTCATGAGTCAACTCATGGCACTATGAGCTGAATGGCACGAAAAAATTCCCATGGCACGCTGGATTTTTGGCTTGGCACGACCTGTGAGTCGACTCATGAGTCGACCCACAAGGCATGAGTCGACTCATGAGTCGACCTCTGCTGATTTGGGCCAAAAAATCCAGAAATCCAAGTTTCTGGTCTTTGCAACAGAAGTCGACTCATGAGTCGACTCCTGATGCATGAGTCGACTCATGAGTCGACCCCTGCGACGGGAAATGTCAGCAACGGCTATTTTTTTGCCCGTTTTAATTGTCATTTATGCTTCCTAAAAATCCTCTAACGGCCCTTTATCTGCCTAAATTGTTTTCTCTTGCTTCTAATGCTACAAAATGCTTTAAATGATGAAAGAAATTGCAGATTAAATAGCGGATCAAACGTGAAATCAAAGGTGAAGAGAAAAAGAAGAAAAAGAGAAGAACAGAAGAGAGGATCCGAAATTTGCAAGAAAAAGCCTGAGATCAACGAAATATCCATAGAAAAAGAGAGAGGATCCACAATATACCAGAGAGATTGTGAAAGAGAAAAGGAAGATCTTTCAAGGAGAGAATTCTTCACGTCTATCGTTTCAACCTTGATCTAGAGATCATTCAAAGCTTTCAAGAGATCTTCAATCAACAATCAACCTCTTCTCAAGCGTTCAACCGTTCATTCATCTTGAGAAAATCTGAAAAAGGGGTTCTTCACTTGAGTAAAGCTTTTATTGTTATATTTGCTCATTTAAGGAGCTGTTATTGTATTCATCTGTGCTCTAAATATTCTTACTCTTTGTGAGTTTTTGCTCTTGTTTTTGGAGGATTTCCAAAACAAGGAAAGGTTGATCCGAACCTGAAATCGGAGTGTTTTGGGTTGGCTTGTACCCGGGAAATAAGTGATCTAGCTTGGGATAGCTAGGGTCGGAGTTTCCGACGTCTTGTATTCTAGCTTGGGATAGCTAGTGTCGGAGTTTCCGACGTTTTGTATTCGGGTTGAATACAAAGGATAGTGGATTAAAATTCCCAAGTGGGATCTTGGGGAGTGGACGTAGGTGCAAGGTTAGCACCGAACCACTATAAATCCTCGTGTTTGTGGTGTGCTTTATCGCTTTATTTTATTTCTTTATTATATCCTTGCAATACTGCTTTAGTTAATTAATATTGATTTAAAGCCATTGTTTTGTTCTTCATAAGTTATCTGTTGGGCTTAAAATTTTTTAGAAACCCAATTCACCCCCCCTCTTGGGTTGCATAGCTGGGCAACAGTCAGAAAGGAAGGGGGCTGGATAGGCCTCAAGCTTATTGGAGGCTTCGAGGTCATCCCTTTCCAAGCTAGAAGCCCGACGGATGAAATCTCTTAGAGAGCCCCAGGGGGGTAATCCCAACTTCTAGATCGGGCATTGGATGTAGAAGTACCTCTCCTTCCAGTTGTGGATAGAAGAGGGGACGCCTTTCAACAACCCCTTTCTACCGAACTGGGGGGAGAAGTACCATCAGTCTTTTGCTGAAGGGTGATGCTTGAAAGTGTAGAAATTCCTAAACAGAGAAAGAGTTGGCTGGACTTCGGCTAGGTGACAGAGGGAAAGAAACCCTATCAGAAATCTAAAGGAGTTCGGCGATACAGAAACTAAAGAAATGTTTAAAAAGCGGAAGAGAGCGATGATAAAAGATGGGAGCGGAAGTCGAAGCCCGACGCGAAAAGCTTCTTGGTATAAATAGAAGCAGCCAAGGGGAGGAGCGCTAGCCTAGCCAGTCGGTCCGGGAAGCTCCAGCTCGTACTCTGGAGGAATTCCGTACTGAATCCTAATCAGTGAGAGTTCCTCCGAAGTTAGAGAGCTAGGGATGGTATCTGGTACAAAGATCGGACGAGATTCATCTATAGAACTAAGGTTTTGGGGAGCTGGGATGGACGAACTCCTAGAACTGCTAGAGGAGGAAGTGCTGGAGGACATTATGAATCGAGCAAAAATCTTAAAAACCCTGAAAAAATTAGGAAAAATAAGAGATGGGGCGCTCGCAGAAAACTGAACAGGCGGAATGTAACAGAAGAAAAATGGAAGAAGAACAGCAAGAGAAAAAATGAAGAGGAAAGTTCTGGAACTAACCTAGGCTGGTCCGAAGGATGCAGAGATGCAGAGATGGGGACGACTCGAAGAATGCCTAAGGTCGAAAAAGACGCTGAGGAAGGACAGAACTCTCAGGAAGAAGAAGGGCACCAACAGAACTCTCAGACAAAGTGAAATCCCTGGAAGGAGAGAGCGGGTTTAAATAGGCAATAGGGCCCGGTGCAGTAATGATTACGGATCTCCTCTGGCCGACCTACACTCGCCGCGTGTCCCACTCACCATGGCAGGCGGCTGAAATTGGCTGACAGCTGACAAAATCATTATTGCATCGTACCTAGAGCAATGCTCCAACGAAAATTTCGAAAAAAATCTTTTCGAATCGCCTCAATTTGAAAAGGCTCCGGCACCAGTGTGTCAAACGTCAAAATATCTAAAAACCACTGAGTGCGGAAATCAAGGGAGGCAACTTCAGCTGTGAGAATTTTTCTATACTTCCTTCATTCGGAATCCGAACTCGAAAGTAGGGGGATAGGTGTTGGGTATAAAATACCCCCAACCGAAGTTTGTAAAAGGCCGACCCTTCCAGGGCTTTTCTGGCTTCCGACCTTGTGTGGCGTCTTTCTGAACTCCCTCGACCGTCCGAGCTTCCATAATGGCATCCGGACTTCTCCAATCATGAGCTTCTCTATTCATCTATCGGATTGCTCCAAACGCCCTCTAAACTCTGCTATCAGTCGATTTTCTACAGTAATCGACTATTCTCCGAATCCCTTCCAGACTTCTTCCGGCCACGGATGACTCTACTCCGAACTTCTTTCGAACTTCATCAATGTCCAAGCTTCTCCGACAACGGAATTTCTACAGTAACCGGACTCCATCCAAGTTTCTACAGCGGTCGACCACCTTTCGGATTCCATCTGAGCTCCTACGAGAATCGGATTTCAGCTGAACTCCTACAGTGGATGGATCCCAGACGAATTTCGACAATGGAAGGGCTCCACCAGTCGGATGTCTACTCCGAACTTCTACTACAAGCGGTCTACTCCAGATCTCTACTGTAAGCGAATTCTATTCGAGTTTCTACTGTAAACGAATTCCTTCCGAACTCCTATTACAGGCGGACTTCAGCCGAGCTTCTTCAATAAACGGTCCCCATCCGGACTTTTACAAGAATCGGACTCCGTCTGAACTTCCATAGCGGATGGATTCCGGACGAACTTCTACAACAGATGGGCTCCAACAGCTGGATTTCTACAACGGCCGACCGCCTCCAGTGTCTGCCGTACCTCCCCAGCCATCAATCTTCAATAGCGTCAATCGGACTTCAACAACGCCAACCGGACTCCCACAGGATCCTCCAGACTCCTCCAACGGATGAACCTCTCCAACGCCATCCGAAGTCCACTATCGGCCGATCCTCTGTCGGATTCCTCATGAAATCGGACTTCCCCAACAGAAAGTCCCCATCCGAGCTTCTACAACAGATGACTCCCACCTGCAGCATCAGCGCTCTAGGCACCCAACAACAGTAGACCCATCAGCAACCTCGGAAACATCCGAGTTTCTCCTGGATCGATGAGACAGAGAGCCATTCTGCTCCATCAGACATCCCAGTCGAGCTTCAGCCGACAGATCCGAACTCTCTGGCAAATCGTGATAACGGACACCACTCCACTCTCCGTAACAAACTCCACGTGGTCCTGAATGGCTCCCTGACGCCACTACTCTCCGTAACAAACTCCGCATGGTCCTGAATGGCCCACTACCAGGCGGTTACAGACGTCGCTGTCAATCAGTTACGCTCTCCATCTATAAAAAGGGACCCCCAGATACGTTCTTCTCTAAGCTCAAAACTCTATCTCGAAACTCTGCTAAAATTCTCATTCGAGCACTCCATTTCTGTTAAGGTAGAGTACTGACTTGAGCATCGGAAAGTCTTGTCGGAGCATCTCCAACTCCAGTTTAGATTTTCCTTGTAGGTCCCGATGATGGACGCAACCTTTTGATTCTAATTTTTTTGATATCGATGAAATTCTACACCAACGGCTCTAAATCATGGCATCTCATCAAATTATATCATGCACGATGCCTCTCCCAATCCCCGGTGGATTTCGTTGGTTTCTATATTATATATATATACACACACAAACACACATACACGCACACACCTGCCAAGTTCAAGATCTCAATGCGCTCCAACTCCCTCATTTATCCATGTACACATCTCAAAGCACTTCTTGATGGTGCACGTTAAATTTTGCTGACATGCTTTTGCCTAACGACACGAATTAGATAATTTTAAATGCTGAGTACGGAATTGTGGACGGCAGCCTGTACACAACTATGCTCCATAAATGGTGAGGAACACTTATGATTTGTTTCCCATCTTGTATCTATTATGAAAAGAAGAAATAAATAAATTAAGAAAAAAATTAACGCAATTAGAGCTGGGTAAATGAAGCAGAAAGGTACTTACTAGGCTTTTAAAGGCTTTTAAGCAATTTATGTATATCTTGATAACTTGAGGGATATTTTGTGAAAAAGCAGCAAGCCCTCGAATGTACGTTGTATGAACATTGCATGATTAATTGGGTGCAATCATACAAGATGAAAATATCAGGGGGTTGATGTTGAGAAGGCTCTGTACGTACAATCATACTTGTGGTATATATTCTAGCTGCCTTACTTTATCCAGTCTTAGCAAGCGGTGGTATCTCTAGATTGCGTAATTTACGCATCTATCATTTAATTTTTTTAGATTGTGCATAGCAGGCAGGCGTGATTTATTTGCATATATCTTGATCAGCTGCACATTAATAAGAGCCTTCTAAGAAAAGCTAGCGACTAGAACCAATGAACGTGATCATTTTGGCTCATGGGCAGTGGAGAAGTTGAGTCGGCCCTATTGAAGATGCTTCCGCCTGAGATTAATATATTATTTATGGTAGTACATAATAAGGAAGAAAGATGGGGACATGCTCTTTCGGACGTGGTCCATCAGTTCATGGTGGAAACCAGTGCCCCCGTGACATGTAACACACTATCAACCTTTAGAACATATCCCGGTGCTTTGCACTTCTTTTCACCATTCTTATGATAGTTTGCATTGAGTGTTGAAGCGCAGGTGACCGAACCTCCTTTCTCTATCTTCCCATATTGAACAATTGATATTGTTCCTCCCTGATGAAGATGGAGGGGAATCTCAGACTTCTTGTCTGAAGCTGCTGCCTAATAGCTACCACTGCACTGTTTTGAGCTGTTGCGGTCCAGTCATAGAACAACAAGGCAATCCGTTTGCTGACCACCCGACATAAACAATCTTCAAAATTGAATACGCGACTATTTCTTTCTTTCCAAATATACCAAAAGCCCACCGCTAAGACTGCATCCCAAGCTTTTAACAATTAATTTTGGATTGCTTATATTTGATCTCCAAATATGCCATAGTTCGTAGATACTACCAGGCAGCTGCTGAACGATGGTATCACGCAGGATCCAGGACCAAATATTCCTAGAGAATTCACAACCCAGCATTAAGTGATCTAAGATTTCAGAATAGTTAGAGCAAAGGGGGCAAGCAGAGGGGCCTAGAACTCCTTTCGTTTACAGATTATCTATGATAAGCACCTTATTTTGGTAGCAAAGCCAATTGAAAATCTTAACTTTCTCTGGTAATAGAGTTTTCCAAATTATTCTGCAAAAAATGGAGATCATTCTGCCATGCATCAGGAAGAAAGCATCTCTTGACTAAGAATGGTTTAAAATGGTAGCCATTTCCAACATCTTCTATCATTATCTGCCCCAAGTTGCACGTATCTCATTATACTCTCCAAGTTCTGTTACTCCCTAGTTGCTGCTGAACATATAATGGCTATCTAAATAACCTAGACCAATCAACTTCACTATAAAAGTGATAGACTAAGCCTGAAGTTTGGTGAGCAGCCACGAACAAACGGGGAAATCGCCGAGCAAGAGTTGCATTTTCATATCAAGTGTCATTCCAAAATGAGACCAAACACCCGTTACCAACTATGAATGCAAAAAAATGCTGGGCCATTTCCTTCACTTCTAACACACTCCGCCAGAAGGGAGAGGTGACTGTTGTGTACCTCGATGTTGAGTCTCTGGGTATGATCTTAGAATAATAAGCCTTCAGAATCAGTGAGCCCCATGGGCGCTCTTTCTCATTTTATAATTTAAACCACCATTTTAATAGCATTACTATATTCTGAATTCTGAGATTCATGATGCCAAGGCCTCCCAAAATTTTTGGTGTGCATGTAGTTCCCACCACTCTATAATTATTATTGTTATGCTTGTCTTTCTTAAAGGATTTTCGGGGGGCGTAATACTGTTATGGTCTTAGAACTTCTTGTGCCTATGTTTCATAGGTGAACTACTGTCACAACACGAAGGCTCAAATTTTGATTGGGTTATAACAATATTATCTGAATTACTGGAAAAATAAAATATTGAGTTATTTCTTTATTTCTTTTTCATAATTAAATAAGTTTAATCTCGACTTAACCAGTTGCTCTAGATAGACTAAATTATTCATAACTTCGATGATGTACTCATGCACTAATTGCGACTAAAGTCTTTAAATCAATTTTCATAACAGCATACTTTAAGTTTCTTGAAAGGAAATAGATTTGGATCTATAAATTGGAAGCCGGTGATACCATGTGTTGCTGATAATGTTAGTAATTCATGTCACTTTTATTTCTATATGCTTTTGCATGAAAATTTTATATATAGATATACCATTTATTTTATATACCTTTTTCTTCAAGTTTGGTTATTTAAATTTTGCCAAATTTTTAACAAATTCTTTGAAATTTATGCTAGAAAATCATGTCTTTGCCTCAAGTTTTGTGGAACAGTTCCCCCGGTTATATTTTGCAAACCCTACGTCGTTTCAAAATTAGTACTTGCTTTTTTTTTTTCTTTTCTTTTTACAACATTTTAGTACAAGCCATGCCGTCAACAAAAGAGAACAAGGCAAAAAAACACCTCCACCAAAGAAGCGAAATGCATGTATTTAAATCTGAAGTTGTGACCGTGGAAGGCTTATCCAGAAAAGTAACCTATGTCTATCTTTAGGAATGGTTTTCAAGTAATGTCCGATCAAAAGAACACAATGAGAGATGGATCATTATCTGCTGAGCCTGGCATCTATGCACATGCAAGATGGCTTTGCTCAGGTAATACTATGAACAAAATTGGGCTCACATAATAACCTCTGATGTGAGTGCCCAAAAGATAGCACCATCCCTATGATGATGAAATTTACATGATCAGATCTGTTGCCCAGAAGGCAGTAACCCAAGGGAGAGTGAATTGGATTATTATAAAATTTAATCAAATTTAAAATCTAAACAATAATGTGCCTCAATTAATTTAACAAAACTACTTGAAAGGTAATCAATATATGCAGCAGCGGATTTGAGATATAAGATAAGCTTTGCAACAATTAAAACAATACTAAAGAGAAATTAAACTAAGTAATGCATGAATGGAAAGCAATAAATCAAAACACACCACAAACATAAGCAATTTATAGTGGTTCGGTAGAACCTTGCACCTACATCCACTACCTAAGCTCTCTTTAAAAATTTTACTATAATCAATCCAATTATAGTGCGTTTGTTTTCTCGGACTCACAAACAAATCCAGTTGATTTTTCAGGATTACCAACCACAACCTTACACCGATAATTTTTCGGACTCACTATCAACCCAGTTGATTTTATGGGCTCACCAACCAAAATCTATAATATTCAATTCTGGACTTGGACGGGCCTTTACCCCAAATTTTTTTCTCCCAAAGAAACTTATAAAGAAAATAAAATACAAGATATAAAATTTCAAGACAAAATAAAATAAAAAAAATAAACTTTTGGAAGCTCGGGAGAAGTTAATGATGACTTGCTCTTTTGATGCTTCAACTTCTCTTCTTGATGTTTGAAAGGATGTAGCTGATGGTGGTAAGGATTTCTCTTTGAAGGCTCTCAATTCTGTGCACTCAATCCCTTTCTTTTTTTCTTTCTCAAAGATATTCAATATTCTCTCTAAGAAATAATGATTTCTCTTTCAAATCCTCTTGACTTACTTTTCAATTGATTCTCCACATTTTAATAGACTTAACAATGGCTAGAGAAAGAGTTTGGACCATTGGAGGGATTGAACTAGCCGTTGGGATGGAAAAATGGCCATTGGAGAAGTACAGAAAAACTAGCCATTATAACATGTCCCGTGCTTAGGGTTGTCTCCATTTCCATTGGGATCGACTCCAATCGCCCTCGAGTCGACTTGAATTTCTGATGAGTCGGCTCGACCATAGGGTTTGAAAAATTATTCTCTATCTTTTGAGATTGGATCCATTTAGATCTTCTTCAAATCGACTCACCTACGTGCCAGTTATCTTCCAACATGTAAGATTCAACTCCTCTTGGCTAAGCATGGAAAAACTCATTTTTTGAAGTACTTTGACTTGGCAACTTGAGAAAATCTTTTTAATAGGATATTTATTCAATTTGAACACCAAAAAAGACCTACATACTTTCTTGAAATACATAATTAGTATCATTTATACTTAATATTTTGGAATCATCAAAATCAATCTCAGAGTCAATAATCTCTTCCTTTTTGATAATGATAAAATTTTGAGTACATGCACAATAAAAATAAATGATGTGTTTCAATGTATTTTGCCAAAATGTACCATGAAGCATAGATTAAACACATCAATGAGTACTTCATGAATGTTCTCAATTAATCTTTTGGTTTATTGTACATAATTAGTTCATTGCACATATTTCATATATTCATATCAAAATAATATTTCAATTCAAATCAATATATAGTAAGTTTTCAAGCATCAAATTCATTTGAGTTTCTTAAGCATTAATCCTTTAAGCATATACTCAACATTCCTCTTTCTCTTTTTGACAGCATTAAAAAGCTCAAGAGAAGGATCAAAAATTAATCATCAAAATCAACTCAAGTCTAAAAATATAACAAAATTCAGAATGTACCAAATTCAGAAAATCAATTCAAATGAATCATCTCCCCTTTAAAAACTTGTCTTTTGAGTTAAAATATGCTTAAAATATTTTTTCTTTTTCAAAAATCAACTTGAATTCATAAACTAATAGCTCTCCCTCTTTTTGAATGAATATGACTTTTTAATCAGATTTTCAAATAAATACTTTTAAGCTTTAGGAGGAATAGAACTTTTCAAGGATTTGAACAATGAAATCAAGCATAACATTTAATTCAATATTTGTTCGTTTCTTTCTTTAATAAATTTCAGCCAATTGAGTTTGAAAAAAATATATATCGAGGATATATCGAACAAATGATAGTATCAAAGCAAATGAGAGTTATGTTTTCAAATTTATTTCTTAAGTATAAATTATCTTGATGCAAATAATTTATGAAGATTTCTCAACGCACATTAAAATTTTAGTACCATATTCAGATTTACAAATATATTTTTAAAATTAGATTTAAAAATTTATTTCTTGGAGTAAGAATATACTTAAATTCAGTTTTAACTCCAACTTATCAAGAGTGATTAAGCAATCAAATAATGTAAGTCAAATTGAATAGTTAAAAGCACATGAAGGCTCAAATTAAGAAAATCACAAAGTAATTGATGAGAATTTAAGTTTGAAATTCAATTTCTTTTAACACGAATTAATTTAAATTTTCAATCAAAATCAAGATAATGTTCCGCAAACATCTCTCCCCCGATTTTGAGATTCAATACTAAAAAATTTATTTTTCCTTTTGATATGTTAAAAATATTTTTTCTCCCTTTGTTTTTCAAATTAAGCACATTTAGCATGAATTTAACTGATACTAGATTTAACCTTTAAATTCAGATTATCTAACTTTTGAATTCAAATTTTTAAATTCAAAAGTATTTTCAATTAGATGAATATTTCTTTCTTAATATTTTCTCTCCCTTTGTTTTGCAAGCTAAGCCAATAAAATTTGAATAAAATTGATTCTTTAATCAGATTTTCAAACATATCTTTTTCTCCTTTTTTTTAATCAAAATAAATGATGCAAGCAAATTTTCAAACTTAGCTAGAGAAATTCTTTTGGCTTTAAGAATTCAAAAATATAGAGCTTTTCAAGATTAAAGATTTTGAGTAAATCATTCAAAGCAAATCACATGACATATTTAGTTTTTCAAGAAATCATTTCTTCTTTTTCTTAAGAGACATTAATCAATATGAACCAAAAGAGTATTAATCTCATAATTTGTTTTAAGATATGATGACAAAGATATATTCATGCAAAACTAGATTTGAGATAAAGTAGTCAATTTTTTTTGCCAAATAATAAATCGATAGGGTGCAAGACAAAATTAATGCCATTGATATCAAGTATAAAAAATATCACAAAAAATATCTTCTTGATATCAAACATAAAAAAGAATTCAATTTTGGATACCTAATACTTTGAAGAGAAACTGGTAACATCTTTGAAAGGTCTTCTTCACACCAATTGAACTAAAATAAATCAAAATTTTCTTAAGAAAATTGATATCACTTTAAGATTGAAGCAAAACCAATTTTCAAATTCATTGCTTGAAAATGATATGAATAAAATGTAAAAATATAGTTCAAATATAGTTTGATACCAAGTATGAAAAGCATTTTTCAAGTTTGTTTATGTAAAGTATTTTTTAAATTAAGCTTGATACCAATTAATTGTCAAAAGATCAATCTAAGCAAAATATCAAGAATACAAATATTTATCAATAATTTTATAGATAAATAGTGATTTTCAAAAAATAAATCAATAGAGTAAATAGATCAGGACAAGCAAAGTACAAATAATCATCAATAATTTTTATTTTTATTGAGTTTTCAAAATAATTTTTTTAATATTCTAATAATATTTTTTCTCCTATTTTTCATAATAAATTCTAAAAAATTTAATTCTTGATTCTCTCCTTTTCTCTTTCAAATTGTGCATATTCATTTTAGAGTATTTTACTCCCCCTTAATTTTATAAATATTGGAAAATAGGTAGTTTAAAACATATATTTTTTTAAATTTTTATAACGAAAGCAGTTGATTAAACTATTTAATCTCTTGCATATGCTTTAGATCAAACCTAAACTATCTATCTAAGGATCTATGACATGAAAATATTACACAAAAAATTTGATCTAAAAGAAAACACTGCATCGATCATATCGATATCCTAAATCAGATCTAACGCTTAGATCTGATCTGATAAGTTTAGAACCCATTATCTGATTGTGGGTTGATGATCACCACTACTAATGCATGTAGTAGGAGGTCCTTCCTGATGCCAAACAGCCGCACAGTATGTCCGACCTCTACAGATGGTCCACTCGAAGCTCCGAATAGATCGTCCTTCCTGAGAGTGCTAGCTCGCGATGAAGGCTTTCGATGGATGATGGAGACTCCTTTCTTCAAATTAAACGGATACCTCTAGATTAGAAGAATGAGCTTTTCAAGAAGGAGATGGTGTGGAAGAAGAAGAACAATACTCTATTTATTTTTTTTCTCATAAAATAGGAACTAGAAAACCCAAGAACCCCCACCCTAGATCTCATGCCCCAAAGAAGATCTTCTTCCTCTTTTTCTCACACACGGATGCCCACTCCTTTCTCTCAAATTTCTCATGCACTCTCTGAGATTTTCTCACACCAAATCTGAAGTTATTTGGTACACAAAAATTAGCTCTTCTTAAAGGTGGCATCCCATGTAGAGTTTGGATAATCTGGTTCAGCTTCAAACAGCCTTTGATCTTATCATGAATTCAAATCAAATTTAAATTTTATTTTAAACTAGATTTAATCCACACATAAGAAGCTCAGAAAGGAGGGTGACACAACTTAGATTGGCAAAAAAAAATATCGCATAAAAATTTATTTTGCACGTGAGAAGAAGGCTGGTCAGCAACTAGGAGAGTCCCACAAATCTTGAACTCTTGATTTAAGCTTGATTTCAAACCAATTCGAAGTCAAACTCAAACCAACGAAATTCTAATCCAAAGATGATTAGAAGAAGGCATGACACACCTTCTGGGCACCAAAAATGCTATGTGAAAATCATTCTCACGTGTGAAGAAGAGATGGGCACAGGTAAAGGTGGCGCAAGGGGTGTTTTGATTCCATTTGAATTCTAACTTATGTTCTTATCTAATTAGGTTCTTGACCCAACCAAATTAGGTTAGATCCAATTAAATTATCTGATCTAATTAAGTAACAAATGATATCTATTAAATTCTAATCAAATTAAAATTTAACAAGTTCGAATTAGAAATCGAACATCCTTAATGATTAGGTCATCTCATAACCTAATCGGATCAAATCAAATTAAATTCAATCTAATTAGATTTAATTCAAACTTCAATGCTCCATCTAATTGAGTTAATTAGTAATCTAATCGTTAATCAATCCTCTTATAATTTATCAATAATTAGTGAATTAATTTATTATAACTTTGTATAAGGTTAATCATCAATCGAATTGATGATTAAATCCTATAACGATTCTCAATCGTTGATTAGCCACATGATTAGTCAGAAATTTTTTTTGAGTGTGACCCGATAGGTTCGAACCTAAGCTGATAGCATAAAAATAATCTTCCTATACTAATCAAAGTGACCATTTAGCAATGACACCCAACATCCGGATAGGTCGAAAGATTGCATAGCATTATTCATGAACCTATTGGCATATGCTTACCATATAATTCATCCTTTTGATCCTAATACTCAAGGTGATCTAGAGTTTAATTATCAAACATATAATTTAGAGAATTTTAATCAATTTAGAGAAGAGATGAGAAGAGATCAACCAGTAAATCACAATCCTTCCACTGACTTCACCAAGTCATTGAATTGGATTAAGATCATGCTAGTTGAACTGGCACTTAGATTAGTCACACTGATCAATCTTAATGGCATGGATCAACTCGAATCACTTAGCGGTCTAATCAAGATATAATTCACCAAATTGACAAGATAAGTGAGATTGATGGGAGGGTCTGCTAAGCTAATGATTTGACCAACCTAATGATTCGAGTTCAACCATTGAGCCATAATCAAAGTCTATTTGATCTAATCAAAGACATGGACTTGACCATCTACAACTATTGTATTAGTTCTAGAAAAATTCTGATTTAATCTAATTCAATATTTGGTTAGATTTAATCAATTTCTCTAGTTAGTCTATTAACTCTTTGATTCTAACCTTAGGTCTAACCCAATTAAGAGAATCTGATTTGAGCTAACCAATGCCCCATGTTTTATGCAATGTCATTAGATCTCAAATCATAATTCTAGATCTAATCAACTCAATGCTTAATTCTCAATTAAATTATGTATCAACATGGTTAAGATTTTGAAAATAATTTTTACATGTAAATCATAAAATCTTTTAGATCAAATCTATACTTTTTATGATTTTAAATCAAAATAATTTTGATTAAATAAGATTAGATGTAACTAACGTCTTCACAACTTGCATCACATACAAAAACACCTAGGATTTCAAGATCTAGGGTTTTGTAGAAAAGTAAGTTCTTCCTTTTATGTTCTTCTTCATGGGATCTAATCACATGACACCCCTACACGTCATAAGAGCATCCCATTGAATGAGAAGAGAGAACTTTTAAATCCTTCTTGCTCCTATGATCGGACGGCTTGGTAATCAACCCAATCCAAGTACTTGCTAATCGAATCATCTAATCTAATCATATATCATATATACATGAATTTAGATCTAATTTAAATTACATAAAATCTGATTATAATTTTAGATCATATCTAAATCAGATCATATATATCATATATATGACATAAAATCAAATTTTATCAAGGATCAGCACAAACTAGAACAACCTTTTCACTGTAAAGGGTAAACCCTACAGCAGGACAACGTTATGTCAGTTTGTACGATTAATCATTAATTAAATTTAGATCAAAATATCACATATCAGATCAAAATAAAATTAAATTTTAGATTTAATATGCATATAAATCATGTCATATAGAACCTATTCTCTGATACCACTGTTGGGATGCGTAGGCGACTTCATACATATATTTCGAAACTTTTTTAAAAAAATTACAGTGGAAGACAACTAGATTAATCAAATTAATCTAATATGCATATGATCTAATCATCAAATCAATCTACTCTAGGATCTATGATATGTTATGTTGCATATAAAATTTGAAATAATCCGTAGACAAAATCAGCATGCATGCGTGTGAGCAGTAGATCATATCTACTTCTAATCTGAGTTCAGAACTTCATTTCTGATCACAGATCGATGATTTTTGTTGCTGAAAGACATGATGGCGAGGATCCTTGCTGATTGCTCACAACTGCACATGCGTTCGATCTTTACGAAAAATCCACTCGAAACTCCGATCTGATCGGTCTTCTCGGGAGTGCTAGCTCGTGTGAAGACCTTCTTCTTGGCTGATCTAGATCCTTTCTTCAAATCTCTAAAATTTTTTCAGAGATTGAAGATGGACTTCTGGAGGAGATGAAGAGGTAGAAGAAAGATAAAAAAGAAAAAAATATATTTTTTTAATTTATTCTTTCTTCCCAAACACTTAGAATCAAAAATTTAAAATTCAGATTTCTGCGCACACCCCAAGAAAGAGGACCCTCCTCTCTATTTTTCACATCATGAACCATGTCCAAACTTCTACCATGTGAAGAGATCTCTTTTCGTATCTTACACACATAAAAGAAACCACAAAAGCCCTTTTTATAGGTATGTAAGGAGGTGGGGTGAAGAGTCCTAGTGATCCTATACTCTTACAGGATTCCACCTCCCTTCATAATTTTATATCTCAAAATATATCAAAAAAAAATGAGACACCCCTTTCCATATTTTTTTAATGGTAAATCAGTTTTCCAACTGATCTCTCACAAAAATCTCCTTAAAATGTCACACATATAAGGAGAAAAAAATTTATTGGTGTGAAGAAGTTGATTTGGATGAGAATAGATTCTCTTGATAAAGAATATTTTAAAATCTAATTTCAGAACCTTCCTTTTATCAAAACTAAATCAGATTTGGATATGAGATAGATAAGAGAAATGACTCTTTGGTGTGAAAAAATCTCACACAAAATAATTTTGTATGTAGAGATATATAGCGTGCAATCTGGGTTGATATAGAAAAAAGAGTCTTATTCCAATAAGGACTCTAAGTTTCTTTATTTGAATCCAAACCAAAACATATTTGATTTAGCCTAAATAAAATATATGAAATCCAATCTAATTAGATTCATAAATTTTTAATTAAATCTTAATCAAATTAGGAATTGACTGAATCAAAATTTTGATCAAATCAGGGATAATTCTCCCTTAGCGATTAGGTCATCTTATAAAATAATCGGGTCTAATCTAATTGAATCTAATTCAATTAGATTTTATTTAATCCTCTTTGCTCAATCAAATTGAGCTAATCTGTAATTTAATTACTAATTAATCCTTCATTAATTTACTAACACTTGATGAATTAATTTATTACAACTTTTGCATAAAGTTAACCATCAATCGAATTGACGATTAAGTCCTTAAATGATTCTCAATCGTTGATCAGCCACATGATCAGTTAGAAACTTCTTTTGAGTATAACTCCATAGGTTCAAACCTAAGCCGGTAGCACAGAAACACCTTCCTGAACCAATTGATGTAATCATCTAGCAATAATGACCTGACGTCCGGATAGGTCGAATGAAGGTGAAGGAACATTCAAGAACCTATGGGCATATGGTTACCGTATAATTCATCCCTTTGATCCTAATGCTCGAAAATGATCAAGAATTTAACTGTCAATCCTAGATAAGTCATCCACATTGTATTTTAATCTTTTTCAAATCTATCAAATGGATTATCCGAGCCCAAGTTTTGCTAAATTGAAATACACTAATGCATATCTCCAACTAATTCAGAGGGGTCAATCCCATCTTGACTCACGCACTGACTTGACGAGTATTTGACTGCACCCAGAAATCTTCCGTCACTAAATTAGAAACTCAGTTAGTCCGACATCAAAGTACAGTGAGTTACTTGCAAGTCACCATGATGATCTCAGATCGGAGGGACACTTATACCAATACCCTTCACAAACTATCCTTGACAGCAGAGTGCTCTGCAGTTGGTCACGTTCAGTAATGATGTACTCCTACATCTCACCTGTATGCCATACCAATATCTTCATACCATTTGATTACGAAGACAACCAACGCATATGGCACACAACGACCTACACTTGATATCGCTATCGTTCTTATAATAACATATCATTTGATCGTGAACCAGTTTAAGGACTACGCGATAAATCCTCCTTTATCGATCAAAGTAGTCTTAAGGACTTCATCACAACATAGGAGTTCGTTAGAAGATGTAACCTTGTGATGAAAAATACCAAATAACTTTTATTATTTATCAATTCATAAACATTTATAATTAGTACAATTGTCACACGATTGACTTTATGACACATTTCCCAACAAATGGGCTCCTAGGCGGACGGGCGTGGGCCTGGGCCGAGCCCGCACGCGTCTGGGCCTAGGCAGCGACAAACGGGCTCCCAGACGGGCACGCATGGGCCTGGGCTGTGCCTGCGCGCATCTGTGCCCAGGCCGTGCGCTGCCACACTTGGACCGCACACCACTGCATGCGGCCGCACCACCGCCACTCCACCAGCCCACCGGCGGTTCTCCGCCACTTCGAATTTCGTGCCAACTTCAATCGGACATATCTCCTTCATCCGGACTCCGTTTGGGATGATCTTGGGCTCGTTGGACTCCATTTTTCGTCGCGGACCTCGCTGTAGGCTCAATATAAACCGAATCTCGAAGCATCAAATCCTAACACTACATTCATTTATTTGAAGATAGGGCATGACGACTAATAGAATAAAAAAATAACTTGCAAAATCTTATGTAAATTACTTTATTATTTTACGGTCAACTTATGATTTATTATTACTTTATGTAAATTTATGATGCATTCAGGAATTCCAAGCTGACACATCTGCTGCAAGATTCATTAGGTATGTCACCGATTCATGTACAATCATTTAGTTTTTTTTGGTAGGAATACAATCATTTAGTTTATTTTCAGATATCTGTCCTTGTAAACAAAATTTCATTGAGGCTTTTGTTTTTCTATTGAATTCTTTACTTATCATGTTTTCTCTTTTATATAAGCAGGCGGTGACTCGAAAGCTTTAATGTTTGTGCAAATCAGTCCCTCCGATAATAAGTTGGGTGCAACTCTTAGTTCATTGAACTTTGCAAGTCGAATCAGAAATATAGAGTTGGGTCCTGCAAGGAAGCAGGTTGACACAGGAGAGCTTCAAAAGATGAAACAGATGGTGAGTATGGAGGAACTTATAAGCTAGCTTAAAATGTTTTTGGTTTATATTATGCTAACAATTAATGTTCAGCTTCAGTCACTTTCCTAGCTGACCCAATTATTTACACTGCCAAAACTTTAGAGAATAAACTCAGAGGAAAAGGACAGTTAAAAGGTATTGTATATTATTTATGAAAACATCTGATTTTTTTTTTATTAATTGCTCTTGGTAAATCTGCAATTTCTGTATATCCAGCCAACTTGATCAAAGGCATAGCCTCAAAACTTATTAGAAATAGAGAGTTGGGTCCTGCAAGGAAGCAGGTTGACACAAGAGAGCATCAAAAGATGAAACAGATGGTGAGTATGGAGGAACTTATAAGGTGGCTTAAATTTTTTTTTTTTTTGTTTATATTATGCATTAATGTTCAGCGTCAGTCACTTTCCTAGCTGACCCAATTATTTACGCTACCAAAACTTGGAGAATAAACTCAGAGGAAAAGAACAGCTTAGCAGAAATTTGCAAGAAAAGGTATTGCATATTATTTATGAAAACATCTGATTTTTTTTTTTATTAATTGCTCTTAGTAAATCTGTAATTTCTGTATTCTATTTTCTTGAAGAACAAACAGCTTGAAAGCCAACTTGAGTCAAAGGCAGTCTCAAAACTTATCAGAAAAGCAGGCAACTTTCAGAAAAATTGAAGGGGAAAGAAGAAGCATGCATCATGCTTCAGCAAAAGATGCATTTGAAGAAATCGAAAAAAAAAGGGACGGTCTTGCTCGAGAGGAATCCGGCGGAAGAAAGAATAAGAAAGAAAGAAAAACAGGCCGGAATCTCTTACCTAAGCCCAGCGAGTCCTTAAGTCACGATTCCGGCGAGCTCTTCTCGACAGCAAGCGACGGAAGAACCTAGAAGAATCCTCTAATTTACCGTGGTTTCTCAATGAATCCTGTGGAGATCTGAAGAGGGGAAGCGCTTCTTATAGATGAGATTTAGGGCTCTGGTAGAATCGCAATCCCGCTCGGATTCAAAGAGGAAGACGGACTCCATCGGAGCCCTCTTCCACTTTTTTTTGCTTTATGATTTGTGTGTTGTTGGAATTGGGCAGTGGGGATCATTACTGGAGGGAGGGTAATGATTTGTGCATCGTTGGAATTGGGTAGCGGGGATCATCGCCGGAGGGAGGGAATGGCTGGTCCTCTAGCGTCTGGGGAAAAAAAAACGTTGTGATCGGATCTTTGATGCCGGAGACGGGGATGGCTGGACAGGAAAAGAATAAGCCTTCAGGACCAGCAACCACAGACCGAGAGAGCCCACCCATGAGATCAAGATGAACTGCTCTAATCCCCACATTGCACCCACCAGGGAACAAAGAAGCAAGAAGGGGATCTGATGGATGGAGAGAAATAGAAGAGAAGTGGAGTAGAGAAGATGGGGGAGGGGAGTGGGTTTACCTAGCCATGGGTGAGGGTGGGATGTGGGGAAGCAAAGAAGGGTGGGGTGCTCCATTATTGTCTCCTTCCTATGGTTGGATGAGCGCCAGAGTAGGCTGGATCCCCATTAATGGGATCCATCCCCCACCCATGGGGTTCTATTTGTAAATCCCCACCCTGGTGCAACCCTCCACCTTCTCCCTCTTCCCAAAAAAATTGAGGAGACTTGGGAGGGAAAAAAAAAAATCGTGATCGGAGCTTTGATGTCAGAGATGGGGATAAGACTTGGGAGGGGAAAAAAAATCGTGATCGGAGCTTTGATGCAGGAGACGGAGATGGCTGGTCCTCTAGAGACTCGGGAAGGAAAAAACGAGACTCAGGAGGAAAAAAAATTATGAAATTGTGAAGATTTGACACGTGGCATATTAAAGGTGATCCTATTATCCTACATGTCAATACAAAATTTTCTCCTAATATAAAATTTTCTCCTAATATCTGTTGACCATTTTATTATTATAATATAGATAGATCGAAATAGCCTGCATGCAGCACCGAGTTTACAAGAACCAGCCGACCGGCCGGCAAGGGAAAGGACGTTATTTTTCCAAACCGCTAACCTTCTTTCCATGCCATCCAGCATGAAGTTCCACTCCTGTGGATTCAGGGTCCTATGTAGGGGTATTCCAAGGTACAGGAGTGGGAATTCTGCTACCTGGCATGCAACGATCGATGCACATGCTGATGACTCGGAGGTAAATAGGCCTAATCCCACCGGTTAGGTTTTGTCAAAAGCGATCTTTAGTCCCGACAGAAGTTCAAACACATATATAATGAACTTCAGCATGTGGAGTTGAGATTTAGAAGGTTGACAAAACATAACAGTTTCATCAGCGTATTGGATGTCTGCTCATGATTCACTATAAGAAATCTAATTTTTTACGATATAATTTTTTCATCGCTAAAGATAAAATTTTTATCATTAAAATTATTAACAACAAAAATTTTCATCGCTAAAAATTTATAGAAAAAATCTCATAGCAAAAGATCTTAGCAATAAAAAAATTTTATTTCATCACCAAAAATAGTCAATCGGACGACAGAAAAGTTCGTAACATTAGCGACGAAATATTTTTATCGCAGAAGCTTAAACTTTCGTCGCTAAAATTATGATAAAAAATATTTTCATCGTCAAAAATAAATATTACTCGTTTGAAGTTTTTATTATTATTATTATTTTAATTTTAGCAATGAAAAATAACATTTCATCGCAAAAATTAGCAACGAAAAAAATTTTATCGCTAATTTAGTGATGAAATGTTAAATTTCGTCGCTAAATTTGAGACAAAAAAATTTCATCATAATTTTTGCGATGAAATAAAAAATTTCACCATAATTTTTGCGATGAAAAAAAATTCGTCACAATTTTTGTGATGAAAAAAAATTTTGTCACAATTTTTACGATGAAAAAATAATTTTGTCACAATTTTTGCGACGAAAAAAATTTCATCGCAAAAATTGCGACAAAAAAAAATTCATTAAAATTTTTGCGATGAAAAAAAATTTCATCACTAAAAGAAGAATAAAAAATAAAATAAAATTTGTGATGGAAAAAATTATTTTTAGCAAAGAAAATTCTTTTCGTCATAATTTTAGCGACGAAATAAAAAATTTCGTCGCAATATGTAGTGAAAATTTGAATATTTTAGGATCATCAAAATTTTTTAATTATTTTTTTATGATAAAATTAATATTTCATCACTAAATTAAATTATGGATGAAATAAAATATTTTTTTATTTTTTTATCATGAAAGTACCTGTTTAAATATAAATTTTCATCAGATCAAACATATTTTACATAAAAATATACGAACACAATAAAAACATTCAAATTCTAAATAGCAATTCTAAATAGCAATAAGTTTCATAACCATCATTCTCATATACAAAAGTATAAGTTCATACACCATTTAAAATTTAAAAAAATTACAAACTATGTATCATCAGAGTCATTGGCCTTGTTTCCTCCTCTAGGCGTCGATCCCTAGCTCGATGTGTATTGCGATGGTTGTGCAGAGGTGGCATCATGCCACTGTAGAGGTGCTAACTTGAAAGCATCGATATCAAGCCATCCCGCTATCGTAGCCACTATCCTCTCGAGTGTCTGACTATGATTCATCCAGTAAATAATTTGATCTTGCATCATGCTCATTAATGTCTTAACTACCTCTGGCACCGAGGCATCATCAGATCGGTCGGACGATGAACTGCAAGATTTTATTGATCGCATGCTATGTCCAGATCCTAGCTGCTGCCCGAGGATGGTATCCAGGATCGCATCATCTGTCATCGAACAAACCGACTGCGATCCAGCATCACTGTCAGATCCAACCTCCCTCATCGTATGCTCTCTCAATTGTAACATTTTTTTCTTCACAATAAACCAAATAACATCATAAATTTATTTCAAAGCCTTTAAAAGCATTCAAAATGTAGTACCATACTAACATGATGCTGCCTCGCCTCCTCGGTCACAAACTCGCCATTCTTGTTTTGATAAAATTTACCATAGACGTTGATCTAGATAGTCCCTATTCAAATAAAAGAAAAAAAAATATCAAAGTAACTTAAATATTTAATAAGAACTTACAGAGTGCAATTGCAAATGTAGTTACACACCATCCTTTTCATTTCCTGTGCAAAAGAGACACTTCCTTACGTGTGAATAGAATCAAACTTACTCCTATTCATTTTATTCACCTCCGATCATCACTAAAAAATACATACAATTCTAACCAATAAAGAACATAACAATATCAAAAAACTTGAAATACCAAACATATCTGAAATGCCTCACTCCCAAAATGCTCACATAACCACCGCCAATCGTCACTAGACCCAGCCTAATTTCTATAAGGCTGGGTCACAAGGTCAATCCCCTTCACCTGCAGCTCATTACAGTATATATGAAGCCTATATCATCAATCTCTGTATCTATTTGCAGTCATTTTGAGAATACATACCATCACTTATTCATCTGTGCAATCCTCGAAGTCAATATTATCCTACACATATGAACATTGATCATAACAAAAAGCAAAGATATAGAATTATTCATATAATAAAGAATTATCTATATAACAAAAAGTAATATGAATCATGTAATGATGTGCAAGACATTTGAAGTTAATTCTTACCTTGATGTGAGAGACTAGGGTATCGTGGTATCGAGGGGCTACATGCTTAAAACTTTCGACGGCCCATAAAAAATGATTCTACATATACAGACTGATCTCGTTTGCGACTAGACTAGCCTCTGTGCCAATCGGATGATCCCAAAATATCTATACTTTCAACTTTTCATTATGCGTATGAACGTATTTCTTCAAAATGAGGCCCCTACTAGGACCACGCACTACGCGTTACTACTGTGTTCCTGCATATGAAATTCATGAAATGAACATATATCATCTACCAATGGATGTATATAACAAAAAAATATACATAGTTTATAAATTGATAGAGATGTACCTGTAGGGGATGATGCTGTGGTGCCATGACCTCTGGCTGGACAGGCTCTAGTTGAGCACTAGTCTGCTTTGTGGACTCGGACAGCTGAGTCTCATCTAAATCCTCTGACTCATCATGTAAAATGCTAAAGTGAGGATGTGTATCATCAAGTGGGTCCTACTGTCTACCCTGCGAATGTCCACATCCAAGACCAGCCATGATGCTGCAATGATTAAAATAATTCAAATCAGTACGTAATCAAAAAAACTCAAGTATTACATGATGTAACCAAAAAATATATTGAATTACTTATTCATATTAATTATTGTTCTCAGAATTTGAACTCATGTTTATATAGTTGTCCTCAGCAGGACTCATAGAAGGTATCGACCCTGAAGTGCTATCATCATCATCGTTGATGAAGTCATCATCCATATGTGATTGTGATCCCAAATTATTGTTGGATCATGCCTGTGCCTATGCCCTTACTGATGTTCCAACAATAGGAACATCCTCATGTTCGCAGTCGTCTCTTTGCAATTGTCCTATGTCGGTCGTGTCATCTGGCACTCATATGTCATTTGGTGCTTGCATTTGATATACTTCATTTTCAATAGTTGCACGGATTTCATTCTTTAGATCTTCATCATTCGAACATGTAAAAAGTATGGGATCGAACAAATATCTATGTTGAGCCCTTATTGCAACTCATCAAGGCTCTTTCATTTTGGTATCATCAATATACCATATTAGTCTCGCTTGCTTTGCAAAAATATGAGGTTTACTTTTATACCACACATGACCAGTGTGGATACTGATGAGTTGAGGATCTATAACAATTGGCCTGTATCGTCCTAAATCATACCATCGACACTTGACTAACACAACCTGCTAAAGACCACTATATCTCAGCTCTATAACCTCATACAGAACATCGAAAAAATATATTATTTCATCTTTATGCTCGTCCTCCATGCTTATTCCATAATTCTGTGTGGTTCGATCGCAATCATGATTTTTTGTTAAAAACTGCACATCATTGACTATACATGCTGAATATACCAATATACATCTATCAGATTTTCGTGCAAGTATGGTTAAGTCATCACTGATATAGTTAGGATTATCTATACGTAGCTGAACTATCTACAATTAAAAAAACAATAAGTAGATTAAGTTTGACAAAATAAATACTATATAAATGAACCTTTAAATCATAGTGAACATTAACATAACTTACCATTCATTAAACCATGATACGAATTGATTCCTATATCATGCCGCTGCTAATTTAGAATTGATTCTTCTAAGCTCACTTTCGTGCTCACTGTAGTAATACAGTAATAACATGTATATTTTAATTTAGAATCTAAGAGTACGTACATTCATGCATATATCAACAAAAAAAAATTAAATGTGTATACTCACATCATGTACGCTTCTACTTTTTCGTAATTGTTTAGCACATATCAATGCATGTCATCCATTTTCTGTGGTGTCAACATTCGAAAATCTTTCTTACCATATGGTCGGGCAACATTGAAGAACACGGACAATCCATCGATCAGAATATCGTCAACATTGACATTCCATTGTAGCCTCATAAATTTGGTATCCACTTTCTGAAGGTACATAGAGTAGAATATCAGACATTCATTCATAATGTGTGCCTCCGCTATTGAACTTTCAGGTTGTGCTTTGTTAGCGACGGTACTTTTGTATTCTCGCATCTTTCTATCTAATAAATTATCAATTGATATACATATATAATAAGAAATACAATAATGAATAATAAATATTACAATATCATGCAATTATCTTTCAATTGGGTGCATCCATCTTGTATGTACTGGCCCACCCAATCTAGCCTCATATGGAAGATGAACTGAAAGATTCATCATGATATCAAAGAAGGCGGGAGGGAATATCATCTTGAGCTTACAGAGAGTAATGATAATCCTTTTCTCTAATATGTCAATTTGACTTCGCCTCAACGTCTCACACTTAAGTCTCGAAAATAAGTTTTCAGATTAAGTAATGCATCGCACACATTATCTGGCAAGAATCTGCACAAACCAACTGGGAGCACATGTTATAGAAGCACATAGCAATCATGACTTTTCATCCCGACGATCTTTCGATCTTTCAGCTTGATGCACCATTTCAAGTTTGAGGCATTTCTATCAGGAAATCTTACTGATCTTAAATATGTGAGAAATTAATTTTTCTCTCTTCGGTTTAGTACATAACATGCCAATGGCTTCACCAACCTATCCCTCCGTCGAATCAAATATAATTCTTTTCTAATCCGCATGTCTTCCAAGTCAGGACGAGCCTTCACGGTATTCTTTGTTCTTCCTTCGATATTGAGGATGGTATAAAATACATTATCAAATATGTTCTTTTCAATGTTGATGACGTCAAGATTGTGTCGAAGAAGAAGCATTTTCAAATATGGAAGATCGAATAACTTGCTCTTTTTTCTTCAATTTTCGATACTTGTTCGCATGCCTACTTGACTGGCTGGATCCTTACCAAATATGATATCCTGTGGATCGGGTAGCTGATTTAAAATATTATCCGTAGATCAGAACCTTGGTTGGGCACGTCATTCATGCTTGTCGTTGAACTTAAGACTTCTCTTTCATTCTTCCTTCGATATTGAGGATGGTATAAAATACATTATCAAATATATTCTTTTCAATGTTCATGACGTCAAGATTGTGTCGAAAAAGAAGCATTTTCAAATATGGAAGATCAAACAACTTGCTCTTTTTTCTTCAATTATCGATACTTGTTCGCACGCCTACTTGGCTAGCTAGACCCTTACCAAATATGATATCCTGTGGATGGGTAGCTGATTTAAAATATTATCCGTAGATCAGAACCTTGGCTAGGCACTTCATGCTTGCCATTGAACTTAAGACTTCTCCTCCATTTATGATCATCCAGTAAGAAACATCGATGGCTAGTGAAACAAATCTTTTCACGAATATGATCCAATGTAATATCATCGTTACAAGTTGGGCATGCTTTATATCCTTTTGTACACCATTTAGAAATATCACCATATGCAAGAAAATCGTTAATTGTCCAAAGCAGTGCCGCATGCACGCGAAAGTTGCCTCCTACAACATGATCATATGTTTCGCGCCTTTCTTCCCACAAGTATTGCAACTCTTCGATCAATGACTCTAAAAATATGTCTATGTCTCTTCTAAGGGCACGGAGATCCGAGATCAACAAAGCCAGTAGATGAAAAGGTGATTTTATGCACTTCCAAGATGGTAAATTATAAAGAAACACCATAAGAGGCCACCTACTATATATAGTGCTAAGATTACCATATGGATTTAATCCGTCTGCTGCTAACCCTAGCCTGATATTTCGTGAATCAGCTGCAAACCATAGATGTTCACGATCGAAATATTTTCATGCATCTCCATCTGATGGATGTCTCATGACATCATCATCGATTTTATTTTCCTTCTTATACCATCACATGTCACAAGCAGTATGCTTTGACATGAACAATCGACGCAATCGTGGCATAATCGAAAAGTATCGTAAAACCTTGCATGGTATTTTTTTTTCTTTTTATCCTTACCACGATTTTTTTTTCATCTGCCTGAATGACAAATCAAACATACTTGTAGATCTTTTTTGTCCTTTCGAAATAGAATACAATCATTCGGACATGCATGTATCTTTTCGCAGCATAGGCCCAAGTCATCGACTCCCAACCCGAGTCCTTTCAATAATTTTTTGACTTCGTAATGACTTGACAGAAGTAACTCTCCCTTAGGCAGTAGGTCCTTCAAAAATTTGAGCAACCAATTAAACCAATTGTTTGACCACTTACCCAGTGTCTTCATATGTAATAACTTTATTACGGCGAATAACAGAGAGTACTTCTTACAACCAGGATAAACGTTACTTTGCGCATCTCTTAATAGATGCTCGAATCTATTATTCACAGGCATGTTACGGTCCTCCTTAGCTTCTTGTCTTGAAATGGGATGCTGATGTTTTGATCCCACTTCCACATTTGCTTCAAATAACTCCGGATGGAGATCCTCCAAAATTTCTCTATCTTCTGTACCAAGTGTTTGCCTTTCACGACTAGATGATCCACCTACTAACGATGCATTTGTGGGACTCCTAGGCAACATGCTTGAGCTAGTCAGCAAATCTTTACTATGACAAGTCCATCTCTTGTAAGTCACATCTATACCGTATTTGTATAAATAATTTTGAATATTCGATAAGGTACACCAAAATAAATTCTTACATCGACGACATAGACAACGAGCTTTCCCATCTTCTCTAGTGTGATTGGACGCCACATTCATGAAAGACATCACACCTACAATATACTCGGGACAAAACTTATTGTGCAATGACATCCAACCACGATCTATGCCTACATGTTTATGATGCAAACTATGCAATCAATCTTATGTAATAATAGTTGACTAATGCCTTATATCCTCTATCTATAGGGTGATAGTCCTATCCCATTCAGGAATGCAAGAATTTAATATTGCAATATATATTTTCTACAGAAAAAAATTTTGACAGTATTTCGGTGCAGTTCTCTAGATACACAAATACTAAAATTGTGCTATGTATCCAGAGAACATGACTGAAAATACCGATAAAACTCTCTGATGTAGAAGCACATTGTATGCAATATAAAATTTACTTACATGCCCAAACTATCCACAAGGACAATTCAAGGATAGTGTATACAACACCAATATTTTTTTTCTATTAAAAGATAAATATTGGTTCATTCACGTTATCCTCAAACAAAAATTTTAAGATTTATAGATTTGTTATGCTATAATTAATATATTATTATTATAACTATTTTTATTTTTAAACTATTTTCAGATCATGAACTATGCTTCAAAGTAGAGCAACAAACAATCATGCCTAATGACTAAAATCAATTAAAAAAGAAGAACAAAAATTTAAAAAATTATAAAAATTAAAAAAAATAAAAATTATGGCATGCTCTTCCAACTCTCCTGTAAATCCCACACACACAGAGAGAGAGATGGGTACCGAGATAAGCGGATGTTGGTGGCTGTGCAGCGATGGCGGTGCGACGATGGCGGCGACCTACAAGTGGACTAAGAGAGAGAGCCAGAGAGAGACAGGGAGCCGTATATACCTGAGAGATCGTGGCTCAATGGACAGCGACAACGGTGCGGTGGCGGCGACGGCGACGGAGGCAGATCGACGACGATGGCCCTAGGGAAAGCAACAACTATAAGAGAGGGAGAGAGAGAGAAAGAGAGAGAAAGTGAGGGAGGGAGAAAGAGAAATCGAGGAGGAAGAAGATGGTGGTGGTGGAGGGAGGACGACGGTGGTGGCCTCGATTCAGTCGGTGTGGTGGCGTGGAGGGAGGACGATAGTGGTGGCCTCGATTCGGATGGTGCGGTGGCGTAGAGGGCTTCAATCCGGTCGGTGGCACGTTCAACCAGAAAAGGAGGACGACGGTCGGTGGTGAGCTCGATCGAGGAGGGAGGATGATGATCGATGGCAGCAGCGTGAAAGAGTGAGAGAGAGATGGGCTATTCAGCCAGCGTGGTGGCATGAAGGAAGGATGCCGATCGGGGAGAGCTTCAACCCGATCGATGGTGTGCTCGACTAGAGAGGGAGGACGATGGCCAGCGGCGAGCTCGACCAGAGAAGGAGGACGATGACCGATGGCGACGGCGTGAGAGAGCGAGAGAGAGACGGGCAATTCGGCCAGCGCGGTGGCATGGAGGGAGGATGCCGATCGAGGAGGACTTCAACCCGATCGGTGGCGTGCTCGACCGGAGAGGGAGGATGACAACCGACGACAAGCTCGACCGGGGAGGGAGCGACGTGCTCGGCGGCATGGGACAGTGAGAGGGAGATCAGGCATTTTGGGGCAAAATTTTGTCCTAAAACAATATTTTTTTTTCTAACAAAATAATCTTTAGCGACGAAACAATTTCATCACCAAATATAAAAATTTTATCGCAAAAACTATATTTTTTGCAACAAAAATTTTTTCATCGTAAATAATTATTTTTTAATGATGAAAAATTTATTTCATCATAAATAATTTTATTTTTGATGAAAAAAATTTATTTTATCATAAAAAATAAAAACTCTAGCGATGAAAAAAATTTCGTCGTTAAAAATACACTTCTAGCAACGAAAATTAAAATTTCATTGCAAAAGATTCAAATTTTTTTCAATAAAATAACATTTAGCAACGAAATATTTTCGTCACCAAATATAAAATTTTTTTTCGCAAAAACTATATTTTTTTGCAACAAAAATTATTTCATCGCAAATAATTTAATTTTTAGCGATGAAAATTTTATTTCATCATAAATAATTTTATTTTTGA
Source organism: Elaeis guineensis (assembly GCF_000442705.2). Taxonomy (NCBI): domain Eukaryota; kingdom Viridiplantae; phylum Streptophyta; class Magnoliopsida; order Arecales; family Arecaceae; genus Elaeis; species Elaeis guineensis. The sequence goes on along the minus strand of NC_026007.2, from coordinate 48,287,421 downwards.
TGATAAAAAATTTATTTCATCGTAAAAAAATAAAACTCTAGCGACGAAAAAAATTGATCGTTAAATATTTATTTCTAACAATGAAAATTATAATTTCATTGAAAAAGATTTAACTTTTTACGATAAATTTTTTTTTCATCGTAAATACTTAATTTTTAGTCATGAAAATTTTTTTATCACAAAAATATACTTATTTATGATGCAAAATTTTGTTGCCGTTAAAATTTTTTTATTAAAAATCAAATTTTTTATAGTGATTGCCGAATATTTCCTTGGGCTCAATTCCAGATATGAATTTTTCCTCTGCTGCTTGTTTAATCACGTGACTTCAAGTGTCAACAACTAAACTAAATAGAAGTGTGGAGAGCGGGTTGCCTTGAGGCCTCCTCTGTTCATGAACCATTTCGCCACGAATCCATTTAAGATCATTAATATTGCAGAGCTGGAAGATGAGAAGATATCCATTTAGGTCCAAAACCCCTCTCTTAAAGCAATTTGAATAGGAATCTCCAGGAGATAAGGGCTCCCTTGCCTTTTGATCTTTTGCAATGCGATACGATCTCAGATGTTGTTATGAAGCTCTCAAAGACGAGCCTCCCTTTGATGAAAGCATTTTGTGTGGGAGCAACTAGAGAACTAGTAACCTTCTCAAGTAAACCTGATCGACAACATCCAGGACAAAACTTGGATGATTCCATTTTCAATACTGATGGCGTCATATAATATAATAAATTGTAATGGATGGAAGGATTCAATAGTCAAATTTCTGTTACATGTTAATTAGTAATAGACTATAATGATGGCCAAGCGGAAATGCCCTGCACAAGATGAGCCTCCCCCTTATGATGCGCATGATGCAGTTTTTTCTTATTTTTTTAATTATTTTTGAAATATAATATAATAATTTAACAAATTATAATAAATAAGAATTTTAGTAATCAATTTTCATGATATATTTAACAGCAAACTTTTAATAATGATCGAGTAGAAACTCCCATCGCTGCCTATATCCTTAATACTAGTATTCACATGGCGAACAAAAAACTCTGTACAAAAGTATCTATGCAGAAATTGTCACCATTAATGTTAGCATCATTAATATCAGCCTATTACGATGCATGAAGTATATTTTCTTTTTTTCTTTCTACAAATTTTTTTGAATTATAATACAATAATATAATAAATAGAAAGCTTTTATTACTAAGTCTCTGTTGTACATTAATCAAAAAAATTTAGTAGTGATCGAGTACAACATACAAGCTCAACCTTTATTTTATTTATTTAGTTCTATATGCAACCACCCCTGAGTTTTCTTCGTCTCAAAGTTTTGGATAGAATATTTTGCATATAAATCTTACACGATGTCTATGCATGCATATGCACACTCATACAATACACATATCCTGACATGTAGTCATTATTTTAAATTATCATCTCTAGGAAAAAAACTTCAATTTAGAAAGCCCATCACCTTCCACTACTTTATTTAAAGAAAATATAGATCCTAATTTATAACGTCCAACTCCTTGCATATGTAGGCAAGAGAAAAAATTTAAACCATCATAATTTTAAGATATAACATGCAATCCTATTGTCCTTACAACTTTAGAGACTCAATTTTTTTTTAAAAAAAATTACTATAATCATGCATAATATATAACATGCAACTTGTATAGCTGATATTTTGAAAAAAAATGCTGAATAAATTTATTACAGAAATTTGATCAATGCTTGTAGCCTAGATAAAATTCATGAATTAGCTTGCTATGATTACCTTCCTTCAATATGGAATATTATATGACTCTAGTATTTTTTTTTGGGAAACTTTGGATGCAAAACGGAGCTTGTACCTAAATATATCTTAAGTTAACTCCAAAATTTTGGTGCTATTAGATAATTTTTAGAAATAAGAATCAGGGTGTTTTCAACACTGCAATGTTAAGAATGTGTAAATGATGAAATGGAGAAAGCAGATTTAGGTTAGAAAAAGGATTGGATATGGATATGATACCCATATATCCATATCTATATCCATTAATTTTAGCAAATATAAATACAAATATGGATATTAAATGAATACTAAAATTAATATCCATATTTGTTCTTAACAGATACAGACATGAATTAGATATAAATATATTCATATGTATTCAAAATGGAAATGGATGTTGAATATTATTTATATTCATTTCTTTTCTATCTGGATATAGATATTAGCTAAATATTATTTAATAACGAAAACTAACATATATGACATCATCAGAAAGGAAATAAGTGAAATGCACTAGACAGAATGCACACAATGGATGGGTAATGAGGTTAAGATCTAAGTTATAGTTACTAAACTTGCATGAAATCCAACCCTTCCAAATGTTTGGGTCACTAGTCCAACTAGATTGTTATGGGAACAAAATTATTTGGAGGTAATTTTTTATTAAAAATTTCTAGATTTGAGAAAACTTTAAATCCAGATTTGGATTGGTAAAATTTATAGGTAGGCATCTAGATTCAATAAGATACCAAAATTTTGATTGGAATAATCTAGATCTAGCATAATTTATGGGGAGCTATTTGGATCTCATTAGATATGAAAACTTCTATCCAAATTTGATTTGAACTAGATATGGAATTGGATAGGATCAGATATTATCCAACCTATTTTCGACCCTAAAGCAATCTTAGGTTATATAAAAAAGATGAATGTTGCCATTGATTTGATATCCTAATTTTCCAAATCTATTTTGGGTTTTTAAAGTTTTAGTTTCTTATAAAGAGGGTTGTTACATAAAGCTAAATTTTAAAGTTCCGGTTATATATGTATCCAAATAGAAGAATGATTGTAGAGTATAAAATATATATATGTATGTCTTGCAGAAAAATTTCACTTGGAATATTCAATTAGTGTCATTTTCACTTATAAGCTTTCTTATTAATGCCATAACAAATTGAATGTGGAATTAGAGAAATATCCATTCAAAACAAAAAATAAATAAAAAATATTATGAGATATCTATGACAACCTTTTTCATCATTTGATTTATATAGCTGGAGCCAATAAAATATCGATAAAGATTGGACATCATGGATTTTGTCCGGTAATGAATTTGGCCTATATTTTCATGGCAGCTAGGATTGTCAAATTGGACAAGTTGTCCGCAAGCCAACTCATGTTTGGCATGAATTTGGCTTGGATTGATAAACAAGTCAAACTAAAATTAGACTAGTTGATTTGAACTTGGCTTAATTAAGCATGGAGGCAAATATATATTGTATAACATTTTGATTACTATTTTTATGCAATAATTATTTCCAAATATGATTTAGTAGGTCCGCAAAGAAATCACCTAGATAATGCAAGCCTTTCGATCATTTTGAGCATGCATTGATGCTCCCATTTTTTATCATCATTACATGATCTTGTTGACTCTAAGATTGATCATTTTGATGATTCCAAAATATTGAGTATAAATAATACTAATCATGTGTTTCAAGAATGTATGTTGGTCTTTTCAGGTATTCAAATTAAAAAATATCTCATTGAAAATATCTTCTCAAGTTGTCAAGCCAAAGTACTTCAAAAAATAAATTATTTCATACTTAGCCAAAAGGAGTCGACTCCTGGTGAAGAAGAGTCGACTCTGACATATTGGAAGAACATTGGCATGCAAGTGAGTCGACTCGAAGAACATCCGAGCCGACTCGATCTCAAAAGATAGAGAACAATTTTTCAGACTTATGGCCGAGCTGACTCGTCAGGAATTTAAGTCGACTCGTGGACGATTGGAGTTGACCCCAATAGAAATAGAGTCGACCCCAAGCATAGAACAGGCTATAACAGCTAGTTTTTTTATACTTCTCCAATGATTATTTTTCCATCCCAACGGCCAGTTCAAGCCCTCCAATAGTCCAAACTCCTTTTTCAACTATTGTCAAGTCTATTAAAAGATAGAGAATCAATTGAGAAGTAAGCTAAGAGGATTTAAAAGAGAAATTATTATTTTTTAGAGAAAATATTGAATATTCTTGAGAAAAAAAAAGAAGGATTGAGTGCACAGAATTAAGAGGCTTCAAAGAAAATTTTCACCACCATCAGCTACATCCTCTCAAGCATCGAGAAGAGAAGTTGAAACATCAAAAGAGCAACTCATCGTCAACTTCTTCCAAGCTTCCAAGAGTTTATTCTTTTTATTTTATTTTGTTCTAAAATTTTATATCTTGTATTTTGTTTTTTTTATAAGTTTCTTTAAGGGAAAGAAACTTAAGGTAAAGGCCTGTCTAAGCTCGAAATTGGATATTATAAGTTTTGGTTAGTGAGCCCGTAAAATTAATTAGATTGATAGTTAACCCGAAAAACTATCGGTGTAAGGTTATGGTTGGTGATCTCGAAAACTCAACTAGATTTATTTGAGTCTAAAAAAATAAACACACTGTAATCGGACTGAATATAGTAAAATTTTTAAAGAGAGCTTGAGGAGTGGACGTAGATGTAGGGTTGTACCAAACCACTATAAATTACTTATGTTTGTAATGTGCTTTGATTTTTTGCTTTTCATTCTTGCATTACTTAGTTTTAATTTCTCTTTAGCATTGTTTTAATTATTGCAAAGCTTATCTTATATCTCAAATCCGCTACTGCATATATTAATTACTTCTCAAGTAGTTTTGTTAAATTAATTGAGGCACATTATTGTTTAGATTTTAAATTTAATTAAATTTTATAAGAGCCCAATTCATCCTTCCTCTTGGGTTGCTACCCTCTGGACAACAAGTAGTATCAGATCAGGTGCTCTATTATTTATTATTGACCTAACAGTCTAGAGTTAAAGATCATGACAATCCTAGTTGGTCTTTTATTTATCGAAGGATAATCAATTTCAAGACCACCACTTTTAATGGCACAAACTATACAGTTTGAAAAACATGCATGAAAATTTTTATACAAGTACAAGATTATGATTTATGAAAGATTATAGTAGATGGCCCATACACACTCAATGCACTGATTGGTGATAAAGAAATAATCCAACTAAATGCTAAAATAATGAACTTACTTTATTGTTTACTAGACATAAATGTATTTAATGTAATTTCTTTATGTATTTTAGCTAAACAAGCATGGAAGAAATTGAAAAGAACTTTTGAGGGAGCAAATCAAATAAAAGAATCAAGCTCTCAAGAAGATAAAGAAGCTCTTCCCAACTTATGCCTCATAGCTTATGAGGATAAAAAGAAGAAAAAAAAATATTGATGGAGGAGAAGCAAAACAAAAAAAAAATTGAGAAAAAGGAAGAATGTATCTCAAATCCTTACCTCATAGCTAATGACAATGAGATAATCCTTGATGACTCTTCCAATTTTACTTTTGATGAATTGTTTCAGGCCTTTAATGACTTAATGGATGAATACAAAAATTTAAGACTAAAAAATAAAGAGCTTAAAAGATCAAGTCTTTTTTTAGCTGGTAAAAAGAATAATCTTTTAAGTGAAAAAGAAGATCTTTTGAAAGAAATGAATTCTTTGGCTAAAGGAAAGGATGTACTCTTGAAATCTAAAAAATCTTTAGTTGAAGAAAATATTAAGTTGAAAGAGAAATTTAAAAAATCAAAAATTTATATTGAAGAAAAAGAAAAACTCTTAAGATCTGAAAAATCTCTTTTAGAATAAAATGCTAAATTAAGAATAGAGATTGAAATATTGAAGCTTATGCTTGAAAAGTTTATCCTTGGATCACAAAAGCTTCAACTAATATTAAATAATCAAAAGACTATTTTTAATAAAGCTGAAATTGGATTTAATCCCCCAAAAAAATAAAATTTTGTTAAGAATTTGTTTGGTAAAACCTCTCCTAAAAATTATTCTACTACATGTTTCAAATGTAACAAAGTAGGCTATAAAATTTTTAAATATAATTTTAAAATAATTGGCCACACTTTGGTTAAATAAATTTGGGTTCCTAAAGGAACCATATATACTAGCCCAAATGGATCCAAGATGACTTGGGTACCAAGATTCAAAAAATAATTTTGCACACAGGCCAAGTATCCAAGGGCATGAAAAGAGTCAATTTTTTGAAAATAGATACTTTGGATGGATAAGTGATGATGTTTGATAAAGGCTAAACTTATTCTCACATCATACCATCTTAATTATTGAAATTACTTAGTTTAAATGTTTGATTTTGATGATTTATCTATGCTTACAATGATGACACTCCATGATTTGAATAATTTGATTATTAATTAATTTGCAATGATTTTATTCTAATGCTTGAATATGTGGATCACTATGCTCTTTTATCCTATGTATTGCACTAAACCTTGTGGGCATAAATCCTATGTTTTTAAAATTCAGCAAGTTTTCTTAGTCCCCCGTACTATATTGCCTTAAGAGAATTAAATTAAAATGAGCTTGATTGGATAACAAATTATTTGTGTGCAAAAATCACAAATCAAACTTTTGACAATTTCATAACATAAATAATCATTGAAATTCCTTAAACTTGCATGAACTAAGAACTTTGAAAATGAGTCATCTATTCATAAAAGATTGTGTGCTTAATGCCTTGCATTGCATCTTAGGCTAAACCCCTAAGGATTTGTAAAACTCTCTAGTTGAATCAAAACTTATAGAGATATTATCTAGTATCCCCTTGATTTAATCTTATTTGATTTAATTGATTATCATACCCCTAATTGATTAATTTGTGATCCTCTAAATTGATTTGAATATCTTTCTTGATCATTGATTTGATTTGCCATTGATCTATATTTCATTTGAGCCATTATTCTTTAGATTAAAACTTTTGGAACTTTTTTTTTGTATGGAGGAGTTGACTCTTGGACCTAGAGAGTCAATTCATGATGTTAGGATTCTTTCTTAATGCATAAGTATCCCTAACAATCTATCTTTTTGATACATATAGCTCTCATGCATTTTGAATATACTGATATATTGTAATTTATTTTTTTTTTCAAAAATTGAATATATTTGATGATGCTTATATTTGTGTATATCTATTTAATTAAAATTATGTATTGTTTATAAAATTAAGGGAGAGTAAAATACTCTAAAATGAATATGCACAATTTGAAAGAGAAAATGGGAGAATCAAGAGAAATTAAATTTTTTAGAATTTATTATGAAAAATAAGAGAAGAAAATATTATTAGAATGTTAAAAAAATTATTTTGAAAACTCAATAAAAGTAAAAATGATTGATGATCATTTATACTTTGCTTGTCCTGATCTATTTGCTCTATTGATTTATTTTTTAAAAATCATTATTTATTTATAAAAAAAATTATTGATAAATATTTATATTCTTGATATTTTGCTTAGATTGACCTTTTAACAATTAATTGGTATCAAGCTTAATTTAAAGAATACTTTTACATAAATAAACTTGAAAAATACTTTTCATACTTGGTATCAAACTATATTTGAACTATGTTTTTACATTTTATTTACATCATTTTCAAGCAATAAATTTAAAAATTGGTTTTGCTTCAATCTTAAAGTGATATCAAATTTCTTAAGAAAATTTTGATTTATTTTAGTTCAATTGGTGTGAAGAAGACCTTTCAAAGATGTTACCATTTTCTCTTCAAAGTATTAGGTATCCAAAATTGAATTCTTTTTTATGTTTGATATCAAGAAGATACTTTTTGAGATATTTTTTATACTTGATATCAATGGCATTAATTTTGTCTTGCACCCTGTTGATTTATTATTTGGCAAAAGAAAATTGACTACTTTGTCTCAAATCTAGTTTTGCATGAATATATTTTTGTCATCATATCTTAAGATAAATTATGAGATTAATGCTCTTTTGGTTCACATTGATTAATGCCTCTTAAGGAAAAGAAGAAATGATTTCTTGAAAAATTAAATATGTCCTTTGATTTGCTTTGAATAATCTATTCAAAATCTTTAATCTTGGAAAGCTCTATGTTTTTGAATTCTTAAAGCCAAAAGAATTTCTCTAACTAAGTTTGAAAATTTGCTTGCATCATTTATTTTGATTAAAAAAAAGGAGAAAGAGATATGTGTAAAAATCTGATTAAAGAATCAATTTTATTTAAATTTTATTGGCTTAGTTTGCAAAACAAAGGGAGAGAAGACATTAAGAAAGAAATATTCATCTAATTGAAAATACTTTTGAATTTAAAAATTTGAATTTAAAAGTTAGATAATCTGAATTTAAAGGTTAAATTTGGTATCAGTTAAATTCATGTTAAATGTGTTTAATTTGAAAAACAAAGGGGGAGAAAATATTATTAACATATTAAAAGAAAAAATAAATTTTCTAGTATTGAATCTCAAAATCAAGGGAGAGATGTTTGCTGAATATTATATTGATTTTGATTGAAAATTTAAATTAATTTATGATAAAAGAAATTAAATTTTGAACTTAAACTCTTATCAATTACTTTGTGATTTTTTTAAATTTGAGCCTTCATGTGCTTTTAACTATTCAATTTGACTTACATAATTTGATTGCTTAATCACTCTTGACAAGTTGGAGTTAAAACTGAATTTAAGTATATTCTTACTCCAAAAAATAAAATTTCAAATTTAATTTTAAAAACATATTTGTAAATCTAAATATGGTATTGAAATTTTAATGTGCGTTAAGAAATCTTCATAAATTATTTGTATCAAGATAATTTGTACTCAAGAAATGAATTTGAAAATATAACTCTCATTTGCTTTGATACTATCATTTGCTCGATACATCCTCGATACATATCTTTTCCAAACTTAATTGACTGAAATTTATTAAAGAAAAGAATGAACAAATATTGAATTAAATGTTACGCTTGATTTCATTGTTCAAATCCTTGAAAAGTTTTATTCCTCCTAAAGCTTAAAAGTATTTATTTAAAAATTTGATTAAAAAGTCATAATCATTCAAAAAGAGAGAGAGCCATTGGTTTGTGAATTCAAGCTGATTTTTGAAAAAGAAAAGATGTTTTAAGCATATTTTAACTCAAAAGATAAGTTTTTAAAGGGGAGATGATTCATTTGAATTGATTTTCTGAATTTGGTACATTCTGAATTTTGTTATATTTTTGGATTTGAGTTGATTTTGATGATTAATTTTGATCATTCTCTTGAACTTTTAGATGCTGTCAAAAAGAGGGAGAGGAATGTTGAGTATATGCTTAAAGGATTAATGCTTAAGAAACTTAAATGAATTTGATGCTTGCAAACTTAATACATATTGATTTGAATTGAAATATTATTTTGATATGAATATATGAAATATGTGCAATGAACTAATTATGTGAAATGAACTAAAAGATTAATTAATTGAGAATATTTATTAAGTACTCATTCATGTGTTTAATCTATACTTTATTATACATTTTGACAAAATACATTGAAATACATCATTTATTTTTATTGTGTATATACTCAAAATTTTATCATCATCAAAAAAGAGGAGATTGTTGACTCTAAGATTGATTTTGATGATTCTTAAATATTGAGTATAAATGATGCTAATTATGTGTTTCAAGAAAGTATGTAGGTCTTTTCTGGTATTCAAATTGAATAAATATCTTATTAAAAAGATCTTCTCAAGTTACCAAGCCAAAGTATTTCAAAGAATGAGTTTTTCTATGCTTAGCCAAGAGGAGTCAACTCTGACGTGTTGGAAGAAGACTGGCACGCAGGCGAGTCGATTTGAAGAACATCCAAACTAACTCAGTCTCAAAAGACAGAGAACAATTTTTTAGATCCTATGGTCAAGTCGATTTGTCAGAAATTCGAGTCGACTCATGGGCGATTGGAATCAACCCCAATGGAAATAGAGTCAACCCCAAGCATGGGACATGTTATAACAGCTAATTTTTCTGTACTTCTCTAACGGCTATTTTTTCATCCCAACGGCTAATTCAATCTCTCTAACGGTCCAAACTCCTTCTCCAGCCATTGTTAAGCCTATTAAAAGGTAAAGAATCAATTGAAAAGTAAGCCAAGAGGATTTGATATTGAATGTCTTTGAGAAAGAAAAAAAGAGAGAGATTGAGTGCACAAAATTGAAAGCCTTCAAAGAGAAATCTTCACCACTATCAGCTACATCCTCTCAAGCATCAAGAAGAGAAGTTGAAGCATCAAAAGAGCAAGTCATCATCAACTTCTTCCGAGCTTCCAAAAATTTATTTATTTTATTTTATTTTATTCTAAAATTTTATATCTTGTATTTTATTTTCTTTACAAATTTTTTTGGGAAAAAAAATTTGGGGTAAGGGCTCGTCCAAGTCCAAAATTGGATATTATAGGTTTTGGTTGGTGAGCCTGTAAAACCAATTGGATTGATAGTGAGTCTGAAAAACTATCAGTGTAAGATTGTGATTGGTGATCCTGAAAAATCAACTGGATTTGTTTGTGAGTCCGAGAAAACAAATGCATTGTAATCAGACTAATTATAGTGAAATTCCCAAGAGGAGCTTGGGTAATGAACATAGGTGCAGGGTTGCACTGAACCACTATAAATTGCTTATGTTTGTGGTGTGCTTTGATTTCTTGCTTTTCATTCTTGCATTACTTAGCTTTAATTTCTCTTTAGCATTGTTTTAATTGTTGCAAAGCTTATCTTATATCTCAAATCCGCTGCTGCATATATTGATTACCTCTCAAGTAGTTTTGTTAAATTAATTAAGGCATATTATTGTTTAGATTTTAAATTTGGTTATATTTTATAACAATCCGATTCACCCTCCCTTGGATTGCTACCTTCTGGGCAACAGATCTGATCATGTAAATTTCATCGTCATAGGGATGGTGCTATCTTTTGGGCACTCACATCAGAGGTTATTATGTGAGCCCAACTTTGTTCATAGTATTACCTGAGCAAAGCCATCTTGCATGTGCATAGATGCCAGGCTCAGCAGATAATGATCCATCTCTCATTGTGTTCTTTTGATCAGACATTACTTGAAAACCATTCCTAAAGATAGACATTGGCTACTTTTCTGGATAAGCCTTCCACGGTCACAACTTCAGATTTAAATACATGCATTTTGCTTCTTTGGTGGAGGTGTTTTATTGCCTTGTTGATGGCATGGCTTTTACTAAAATGTTGTAAAAAGAAAAGGAAAAAAAAAGCAAGTACTAATTTTGAAAGGACGTAGATTTTGCAAAAACTATAACCGGGGGAACTGTTCCACAAAACTTGAGGCAAAGACATGATTTTCCAGCATAAATTTCAAAGAATTTGTTAAAAATTTGGCAAAATTTAAATAACCAAACTTGAAGAAAAAGGTATATAAAATAAATGGTATATCTATATATAAATTTTCATGCAAAAGCATATAGAAATAAAAGTGACATGAATTACTAACATTATCAGCAACACATGGCATCACCGGCTTCCAATTTATAGATCCAAATCTATTTCCTTTCAAGAAATTTAAAGTATGCTGTTATGAAAATTGATTTAAAGACTTTAGTCGCAATTAGTGCATGAGTACATCATCGAAGTTATGAATAATTTAGTCTTTCTAGAGCAACTGGTTAAGTCGAGATTAAACTTATTTAATTATAAAAAAGAAATAAAGAAATAACTCAATATTTTATTTTTTCAGTAATTCAGATAATATTGTTATAACCCAATCAAAATTTGAGCCTTCGTGTTGTGACAGTAGTTCACCTATGTAAACATAGGCACAAGAAGTTCTAAGACCATAACAGTATTACGCCCCCCGAAAATCCTTTAAGAAAGACAAGCATAACAATAATAATTATCGAGTGGTGGGAACTACATGCACACCAAAAATTTTGGGAGGCCTTGGCATCATGAATCTCAGAATTCAGAATATAGTAATGCTATTAAAATGGTGGTTTAAATTATATAATGAGAAAGAGCGCCCATGGGGCTCACTGATTCTGAAGGCTTACACTATTCTAAGATCATTCCGAGAGACTGAACATCGAGGTACACAACAGTCACCTCTCCCTTCTGGCGGAGTGTGTTCGAAGTGAAGGAAATGGCCCAGCATTTTTTGCATTCATAGTTGGTAACGGGTGTTTGGTCTCATTTTGGAATGACACTTGATATGAAAATGCAACTCTTGCTCGGCGATTTCCCCGTTTGTTCGTGGCTGCTCACCAAACTTCAGGCTTAGTCTATCACTTTTATAGTGAAGTTGATTGGTCTAGGTTATTTAGAGAGCCATTATATGTTCAGCAGCAACTGGGGAGTTACAGAACTTGGAGAGTATAATAAGATACGTGCAACTTGGGGCAGATAATGATAGAAGATGTTCGAAATGGCTACCATTTTAAACCATTCTTAGTCAAGAGATGCTATCTTCCTGATGCATGGCAGAATGATCTCCATTTTTAGCAGAATAATTTGGAAAACTCTATTACCAGAGAAAGTTAAGATTTTCAATTGGCTTTGCTACCAAAATAAGGTGCTTATCATAGATAATCTGTAAACGAAAGGAGTTCTAAGCCCCTCTGCTTGCCCCCTTTGCTCTAACTATTCTGAAATCTTAGATCACTTAATGCTGGGTTGTGAATTCTCTAGGAATATTTGGTCCTGGATCCTGCGTGATACCTTCGTTCAGCAGCTGTATGGTAGTATCTACGAACTATGGCATATTTGGAGATCAAATATAAGCAATCCAAAATTAATTGTTAAAAGCTTGGGATGCAGTCTTAGCGGTGGGCTTTTGGTATTTTTGGAAAGAAAGAAATAGTCGCGTATTCAATTTTGAAGATTGTTTATATCGGGTGGTCAACAAACGGATTGCCTTGTTGTTCTGTGACGGGACCGCAACAGCTCAAAACAGTGCAGTGGTAGCTATTGGGCAGCAGCTTCAGACAAGAAGTCTGAGTTTCCCCTCCATCTTCATCAGGGAGGAACAATATCAATTGTTCAATATGGGAAGATAGAGAAAGGAGGTTCGGTCACCTGCGCTTCAAGGCTCAATGCAAACCATCATAAGAATGGTGGGAAGAAGTGCAAAGGAGGTCCGATGCCTTCCGCAATAGGCCTGCAAAGCACCAGGATATGTTCCAAGGGTTGATAGTGTGTTTCATGTCACGGGGGCACTGGTTTCCACCATGAACTGATGGGACCACGTCCAAAAGAACATGTCCCCATCTTACTTCTTTATTATGTACTTCCATAAATAATATATTAATCTCAGGCGGAAGCATCTTCAATTGGGCCGATTCAACTTCTTCACCGCCCAATGAGCCAAAATGACCACATTTATTGGTTCTAGTCGCTAGCTTTTCTTAGAAGGCTCTTATTAATGTGCAGCTGATCAAGATATATGCAAATAATAGATGCGTAAATTACGCAATCTAGAGATACCACCGCTTGCTAAGACTGGATAAAGTAATGCAGCTAGAATATATACCACAAGTATGATTGTACGTACAGAGCCTTCTCAACATCAACCCCCTGATATTTTCATCTTGTATGATCGCACCCAATTAATCATGCAATGTTATTACAGCGTACATTCGAGGGCTTGCTGCTTTTTCACAAAATATCCCTCAAGTTATCAAGATATACATAAATTGCTTAAAAGCCTATTAAGTACCTTTCTGCTTCATTTACCCAGCTCTAATTGCGTTAAATTTTTTCTTAATTTATTTATTTCTTCTTTTCATAATAGATACAAGATGGGAAACAAATCATAAGTGTTCCTCACCATTTATGGAGCATAGTTGTGTACAGGCTGCCGTCCACAATTCCGTACTCAGCATCTAAAATTATCTAATTCGTGTCGTTAGGCAACAGCATGTCAGCAAAATTTAACGTGCACCGTCAAGAAGTGCTTTGAGAGATGTGTACATGGATTAATAATGGAGTTGGAGCGCATTGAGATCTTGAACTTGGCAGGTGTGTGCGTGTATGTGTGTGTGTGTATAATACAGAAACCAACGAAATCCACCGGGGATTGGAAGAGGCATCATGCATGAAATAATTTGGTGAGATGCCATGATTTGGATTGGCTCCTATTTTGAACCTTTGGTTTGAGGAAGTGCCAAAATAGTTGCAATTAAACAACTTCTGCAGATTTTTATCTTCTAAGTCCTTGTAATATGTGCTCTAGCTGGTAGAACAAAACAAGTAGATTCCTTTGTATCGCAAGTGAGGGCGTAGATTCACATGCAACTATAGAGAAGCATGTGTAAATATTAATTTTTTTTTCAGGATTTAAGAGCAGGTGCTGCATTTCGAAACAAATAGATTTGTTTGTATCTTCGAAGCCTTTGTTACCGGGTGTAGATTCTCAGAGCTATTTTACAGATCGATGGCTATGTCATTCTTCTGTCTACGATCAAGATTTTTTGAAACAGAACGGGTTAGTAAGTCACTTTCCCCATGTAGTATTATATAATAATATTAAACCAAATGCTTACAGTGGTGAGAATAAAAAGGATAGGATGGGGACAGGCTGACGAGACCTGCTAATTTTGCTTTAAAACATGTGCGGTGATAGTTTGTTTCCATGCAGCAAACTCGCTTAAGGTACAGGCTGGCCGGTGAGAAGATGCCAGAGGAACAAATGAAGACCATCTTCCATTGCATCCTTTGTCCAGTCCCCCATCAGGAAAACAACCAACAGTCTCACAACGGCTTCTGGCCTCAGAATAGAATAGCCTGCTCTTCCTCTCTTCCCATAATGTCCACAAGATCACCGAGATGAGCACGTCCAAGGCTCTGAATTTTGCGATTTTCCTGTGTTTCTGTCTCCACCCATGCCACAATTCATCTATGTCATGTGGAAGCTCAAATATTTGGCATTTGCATGGCAGCATGTTCCACACCTCCATAGAATAGGTGCACTGGAGCATTATATGGTCAGTTGATTCACTAGCATTGTAACATAAGGAACATCTACGAGGTCCATTGAATCCTTTTTTTTCCAAAACAACAGCTATAAGGATCTTCCGATTGTAGCATAACCAGTTGAATAATTTACACTTATCTGGGATTGGAAGCCTCCATATGATTTTTTTCGAGATAGGAAACCAGACCACCATGAATCAAGAACTTATAATAGGCCGGCATTGAGAAAGAATGATTCAGAAATCATTTCCAAAGTTTCTTATCATCTTGATTCGTTACTCGGACATTTGTCAGGATCTAAGTCAAGAGCCTAAGATTTGATTGGGCTGCTAGAGATATGGGGCTTCTGAAATTGTAAGACTATCGGTGCTTGTTCATGAAGACCACAATAGTGTAATTTTTATCTATGGCAAGCCAATTTAAGATAGGGAAGAGGGTTCTGAGACTAAGATCAATAATCCAAACATCAACCCAAAATAGTGTATGTTGCCCGTTTCCAACCGAGGCAGAGATAAATGAGGTCATAATGTTATTGACGTCCATAACAATTCTCTAGAAGATTGGGGCTTTCCATCTGATGTATGAGGATGTAGTTAGAGATAAACTTCTTGAATAGTAGTTGTGCATAACCATTGATTCCTATTGGGGTTAATGTGTCATCCAAGCTAAAGACATAAGCAACCGGAAAGCCTCCAAACTTCAGATTCATCTTTCAGTTGAACCTCTCTGAATAGTGCAACCAAAAAGCCTCCTAACTTTGGCCGCCGATCCTAATCTCGACTGACGATCCTAGCTACTAGCACCAGGGAGATATCCCTACCAACCATGCCATCGGCCTATCCAAAGTCATCAAGCCAAACTTAGTCCAATTCAAAAATCTTACACCTCTTTTCAAATTTGAACGACCATGGTACGATAGCTGGCTCTGAAGTAGATAAAATAGTTATAACTACTGCATTCCTAGATTTTCGATCCCAAAACTTGTCATGCTGTGTCCGAACCAATTGGGATGGACCAGAAATATCGCTTTCTAAACAGCCTTCACCTCTGTCTTTAAATAGAGGCCTCAACGAGACCATCAAGGTAATACATTCTCTCTCACATGCTCCTCATTTGTTTTAGAATTCTGATTTGAGTATCGAAGGATCTCTATCGGAGCCGACTCTAGCTAGGGCTTATTGTGCAGGATTAGCTATGCCTACGGTCTCTATTTGATTCCAGCTATCCTGATTAGGATAAAAAATCTACCGCAACAGATTGACACTAGAAGAAGGGCTCAGACTTATTTTTCAAAAAGGAGCAGAAGATTGATACCATGGCACCACGCAGAGGAGCATCCTCCTATTGTTCCAACATTGCAAACTCTCGATCGATTGAGAATCTTGCCAACTAACAAGCCCAGGTGCAGCCCTCGGAGGTCCCACCTCCTCCTCTTAGTCGAAACAGTTGTCAATGCAAAGCAGTTCAACTTGCTTATCCAGTAGATGTGGGATTTGACTGCTACTGTTCAAGCAATGCAGCAAACTAATCATGCACCACAAGTTGCTACATATTGGAGCAACCTCAAGCTCCCCTGCAAAGCCTTGAATAGGGGAGGCAAACCCGACAAAGTTGGCCCTAGGGCCCGAAGCAAAAAGGGCGACGATCCCCAAGTCTTTACTCTAGATATGATTCTACTCTAGACCGATCCTACTCATAGTACTCAGAGGCCTATATTGCTCGAGATGTGAAAATTGACCACAGCTTCTATGAAATGAGCTAGCAAATAGAGGAACTTCATAACTAGGCTCCTATGTGGGATGATGGGTTTAACACCGATCTACTATTCAACATAAGAATCATGTAAGATCTACTTCTTAGCCACTTCAAGATGCTGCAGTTGGAGAATTACAATGGGACCATTGATCCTGTAGACCATTTAAAAAATTTCAAGACTATCATGCTTCTCCATGGAGTGACCGATGCTGCCCTATGTCGAGCCTTTCCATCCACTCTGAAGAGCATGGCTTGGCAATGGTACTCAAGTCTCAAGCTGAGAATGATTCACTTGTTCAACCAGCTAAGCCGGACGTTTGCCGCCCACTTCATAAGCAGCAGATTATAGCATAAAGAATCAGAATCTTTGGTTAGCATTAAATAGAGAGAGGGAGAATCACTCCGATCTTACATTGGCTATTTTAATGTGGTCGTACTTGAAGTGTGTGATCTAGATTAGGCGGTCGCTCCTGAAAAATGTTCTCCAATTTCACTAGAGAAGACCTACTTCTATGACTTCACTGACATGTTGACCTGAGTAGAGAAGTATGCTCAGATAGAGGAAGCTTTTGAAGAAGAAGAAACCCCAACAGATGCTGTTGTCTAGAGGAAGAAAGAAGCAGAAACCAGGGAATCTTCGCTAAGGTAGGACCATGGAAGAAGTCAGTTGTGCTCCCACTCTTTATGTAGACATCGAAGGTCTAGAATCCCTCCTCAAAATTGCTGAACAAGAAGCCTCTTTGGGAGGAGGTGGAGTATATCTCCACCAAGAAGATTCATAAATTACACGCTGCTAAACACCCCCCGAACCCAGGTGTTGATGGAGATAAGGGAACGGCTCCCTAGGGCAAGAAGGATGCGTACTTATCTGGGTGAGTACAATCTAAATAAATATTGTCTCTACCACCACGATTATGACCACAACATAGAAGACTGCATTCAACTCTAAGATGAGATAGAGGAGCTTAATCGGCATGGACATTTGAGTGATTCATTAGACATCAGCAAAAATAGTAGAAGGAATAGAGAGGTCACCTTGGCCATGGGAGTAATAGTAAAGAGAGCCCTCTAGAGATCAACCCATAGTCAGAATAATAAACGCCATAATTAGGGGCATCATGGCAGTGGGACGGTGGACCCCACCAAACCAACTAAGAGATGGAGAAATGAAGAGCCAATTATTTTCACCAAAGAAGATACATAAAGAGTTCAGTTCTTACATAATGATGCGATTGTTGTATCTTTTAGTATAGCAAACAATGAAGTACGCTGCATATTAGTTAATAAGAGAAGTTCAACTAACGTATTATTTTATGATGCTTTCTCTAAAATGGATATATCCTCAGAGTGGTTAGGGCAACTCAATTCCTCCTTTGTGGGATTTATTGGGGATGCTGTTCTTGTTGAAGGAGTCATTACCTTAATGGTAGTTGGCGGTCGAGCCCCTTGACAATCTATAGCCTAGGTTGATTTTCTTGTAGTCCGAGTGCTGTCAGCTTACAATGCCATCCTCGAACGATCAGGACTAAAGGTATTTCGAGCAGTAGTGTCTACATATTGCTTGAAGGTGAAATTTTCAATTGAGTATGGTATCAAAGACATTCGGAGAGATCAAGCCTTGGCACGATAATGCTACACTCACTCTTTAAAGAGCAAAATCTTATAATGCATGCACTGTTGATGGACTGAACACCCATGATGAATTAGCTGAAAAGCATAGGAAACTAGTGGGAGACCTTAAGATGATCCTACTAAATGATGGAAATAAGGAGCATACAATTCAGATCAGGTCTAACTTGGATCATGTAACCAAAGATCATCTCACTTCCTTCTTGCAAGAAAACACTGACATCTTCGTTTGGATACTAGTTGGCATGCCAAGCATCAACCTCACAATGATACCCCATTAGCTGAACGTGAACTCCACCTATCGGCGTATCAAGCAAAAGAAATGAAGCTTTGCCCTCAAATAATAGAAGGCAATAGTTGAGGAAGTGGACAAGCTACTCAAGACCGACTTCATATGGAAGGCAATCTATCCAGACTATGTTGCTAACATGGTCCTTATGAAGAAGGTGAATGGTAAATGATGGATTTGCATTGACTTCACTAATCTGAATAAAGCTTGCCTGAAGAATAGCTATCCATTATCTCGGATTGATCAGTTGATGGACGCTACTTCGAGATACCAGCTCCTAACTTTCATGGATGCTTTCTCCAACTACAACCAGATCTAGATGGCATCTAAAGATGAGAAGAACATCTCTTTTATTATTAACCACCATCTTTTTTGTTATAGGATTATGTTGTTTGGCTTAAAGAATGTAGATGTAACTTATCAATGCCTTATAAATAAAATTTTCAAGGATCAAATCAGATGAAATATGAAGGTCTATGTGGATGACATGCTCATCAAAAGCAAATCCTTATAGGCCCATATTGATGATCTCAAAAAAATCTTCACTACTCTTCGAAAGTATCAGATGAAGTTGAATCCGATGAAGTACGCCTTTGGAGTCACCTCCACCTTTGGAATCACCTCCAGGAAGTTCTTAGGATTCATGGTTTCAGATCAAGGAATAGGAGCAAATCCTGAGAAGATCCAGGCCATATAAGAAATAAATCCATTAAAAACTATGAAGGAGGTTCAACGCCTCACTAAAAAAGTGACAGCGCTAAGTCAATTCATCTCTAGATTGGTTGAGTATTGTCTCCCTTTCTTCCAGATCCTCAAGCAACCAAAGAACTTTCAATGGACTGAAGATTGCCAACAAGCATGCCAAGAATTGAAGAACTACCTTGCCTCTGCACCACTTCTTAGTAAGCCAAAGCTTGATGAGGAGCTCTATTTGTATTTGGTAGTTTCTCCTGTTGCAACAAGTACAGTATTGGTCTGTGAATGGGATAAAATCTAGAAGTCGATCAACTAGATCAGCAAAACTCTTTAAGATGCTGAAACTAAGTACACTAAGTTGGAAAAGCTTATCTACACTCTTATTATTTTGGTCCAAAAGCTTCAATCCTATTTTCAAGCCCACAGCATGGTGGTCCTAACCGACCAACCTCTCAAGATGGTTTTGCATCGGCTTGACATGTCGGGTCGACTTGCAAAATGGACGATTGAGCTCACAGAATTTGACATGAAGTTTTGATCCCACCCTTCTATCAAGAAATAGGCTCTAGCAGACTTCATTTCAGAATGTACGATCCTGAAGGATAGTCGCGAAGAGCCAAACCTGCCAAAAGTCCACTAAAGATGAATCGAAGGACTTTGGGTCATGCATGTGGATGGAACATCAAACTCTACAGGATGAGAGTAGGCCTATTACTAATTGCTCCAAAAGAATCCATCGCTGAATATACCTTACGATTTGACTTTTCAACTATTGGATGTATGCTCTAGAAGCTAATCGGATGGATACATTAATTATTTCTAGGACATAATTTTGTACTTCACTTAATTAATTAAGGTAGTTAATTTTTATTCATGTAGTGTATATATCTATAAATCATCCAAAAAATTAATAAAATGATGATACATATTTTTAAAAATTAAAAATTTGAGGTATGCATCATTGATGGTTAATTCCTAAATTACTCCTGATCGATAGTCATCACGGAGATGGTGATTGATCCAATTAGATTAGTGCATGGATCACTTTCTTTTAGGTAGATGAGTCTCGAGTCTACAGTGTGGGAATACTGAAGCGAGAGTATAAGTATTTATTAGAGAATAAAGGTACCGAGCGTGACCAACAAAAAAAATTACTCAGATGTTTCTCACTTATCAGGGACTTTCTCGATGCTGTAATAGTGTGACTAGTTCTTTGATCTACAGTGCTTCGGTTATATACAATAGAATTACTATAGTTTGACTGTATAAATACTTGATCTCCTAGCCACACTACGAGAAAAAAAATATTAACGATGGCTATTAGTGACGGCAGATCAACCATCTTTAATAACTATTTTTATCGAAGGAAATCAGCGATGATAATTTTATCGTCGATAATAAAAAGTTTTTTTTACTTTTTTAAAGATTATTAGCGATGGATTCTTAATTATTAGTGATGATATTTTTTTATCGCTAATAAAAAATATTTTTTTAACATTATTAGCCTCAATTTTTTTATTTATTAAAATTATTAATGATGGTGAAAAAAATATTAGCGACGGTAAGTACTGTTGCTAATAACCATTAGCGATGGCACTATTAGCGACAGCATGTCCATCGTAAAAAATTAAAAAAAATATTTATTATAATTATTAGCGATAGTATGAAAAGTATTAGAGATGGCAAATATCATCGCTAATAATTATTTATGATGGAACCATTAGCAACGGAACGTCCATCGCAAAAAGGAAAAATTTTTTTTTCTTATTTTTCTTTGAATATGGTATAATTTAAAATTTAAACTCCATCTTCATCATTCATTATCTAAATAATTATCATTAGAGTATTATCATAAAAGATTATTTTGATCTGATGGCCCTAGGTATGTCGATCATTAAAATTTAATTTCGATGGTCACGAATGATCGCATAATGATCTGATAAATAGAGAACACCGATGAATCTAAAAATTTATAATGATAATTTTGATGATATTTTTAATATACTATCAAAATTTTACTTCAATCGGATATCATGATCATGGTCAATTTAGCATGAGATTGTTTGAGCCGTTAAATAAAAATTGAGTGATCAAAAGGCCAAATAGCATCCGATTATAATATAATTTTTTAGATAAATAATTTTTATTACTACTTTAATTATTTGTATGATGGTGATCATAAAATTTAAACTGTGCATATATGAACGATCCAAAACTATATGTCTTTTGATATTCATTCTTAAAGTCCTTAAGTAATTATACTTGTACTTTTGTAAGATCTGCTTAATATGAATGATTTATATATGTATAGTTTGAATTTTATGATTACCATTATACAAATGATTAAAATAGGAGCAACGATCATTTATCTAAAAAATTATCTTAATTAGATATCGTTTGGCTTTTTGATCACTTATTTTTTATTTAATAGTCAAAATCATCCCGTGCTAAATTGATCATGATAATGATGTCTGATTCCAGTGAAATTTTGATAGTATGCTATAAATATCATCGAGATTATTGTTATAAATTTTTAGACCCATCGATGATCTCTATCTATCAGATCATCATGCGATCGTTTGTAGCTATCGAAATCAAATTTTATTGTTCGACATAGCTAGGGCTATCAGATCGAGATGATTTTTTATGATGATACTCTAATGATAATCATTTAAATAATGAATGATAAAGATGAGCTTTAAATTTTAAAATTATATCATATTCAAATAATTTTTTAGAGATGGAGTCATGATTATTAGCGATAAATTTTAGCAACGATAAATATGTCGTCACTAATACTTTACTGATGGCATTAACGATGGCATGTTTGCCATCGCTAATAGTCCACCATATAAACCATTACAGAGGAAAAATTTTTTGCTCGCCCGCTCATTCTCTCCCATTCTTGTCCCTCATCCTCCTCTTGTTGGCATCCTCACCCACCCAACACCCTTTCCTCCCATCTCTTCGACATCCCGTGGTCACTCCGACATCACCGGCCCCACCCCTGCATCGGCCCAACCCTGAGCCAGCCCTGCAGCCCCTACCCCGATCGCCCCACGGCCCCTACCCCAGCCCAATCTTGCTGGCCTCGCAGTCCTTGCCCCGGCCCCACTGCCCCTGCCCCACCGCCCCTAGCCCGCGGCCCTGCCCTGTCGACCCCCAAGCCCCTGCCACGGCTCTGATGTCCCCAGCATGATCCTGCGATCATCCTGAGCCCCCATCTGTCAGATCCCGAGCCCCTCGACCACCTCCTACCTCCCCAAGCCCCCGGTCCACCTCCCCTCGGCTGCCTTCGGTCCCCTCTTTCCCCCACCACTAGATTCGGTTTCCTCAAGCCGTTGGCTGCCTCCCCAAGCCCCGAGCCCTTGCCCGCCTCTCTCTAACCGCCTCCTTGAGCACCGAGCCCTCGCCCGCCTCCCTGAACCCCCGGCCCCCCTCCCCCTGACCACCTCCCCAAGCCCCTGTCCGTCGGATCCCGAGCCCCTCGGTCGCCTCCCGCCTCCTCGAACCCCAGGCCCACCTCCCTCTGACCAGGTTGCCGATTATTAGTATGTGATGGTTTAATCTTTTGGATCTTTGTTTTCGGTGGTTTCCTGATATTTTGTTTGGTGGTTTATTATTGTCTAGGTGTTAACATACAGAGTGGAGAATTGTAATGATAACATTGTTGGATTGTAGTCAAAGAAGTTATTGGATAATTCATACTGCCTATTCATATATCATGATTTTGAAAACTTGATGTAGTGTTTTATTTTTCAACTTTCATTATTCTCATGTATGCTTTAATATTTTATTTTTTTATCCATTAGCTAGTTTCACATGCACACTATTTTCTTTATGTTATCAGACCTTGTTTTGTATCCAAAGGCTTAGATTAATGTTTGCTGGTCCATGATTCTGAAAACAGTTATCATGCTTGTAGATTAACTGAGTTGAATACATGCATTCAAGGGTCTAATCCTAAGGCAAATTAGCTACATTATTATATTACACTAGCTCTACTTTCTTAATGTTTAAGAATATGAATTGCATTTGTTAGTCTGATGCTGTAGTAGAACTTATATTTTTTTATGAATAAGTTAGTATCAAGATTTTGATTCATCCTGATGTTGTTAAATAGCAAATTTTTACTTGTTATGTATTGATGTCTTCTACTTCTCAAACCTAAATACCTTGATATTAGTTTTTGCATGTCTAGTTTAATTGATTCACTAATATCAATTAATGTCAGTTGCACCTTGGACTACTTATCATATATGATGACTAGAATAAGAAACAATCTTGGGTTGCTTGAAACAATTTATGAATGCAAGGATGAAAATTCTTGTATAGTCAAATTTTTGAAAGAGAATTTCTGCATCTTCAAAAAAAATTCACTTTTATAAGATTTATTTTTTGAGAATGAACCCATAACTTTATTTGATATTTCCTTGCCTTGACCTCAGATAACTTAAATGAAAAAAAATAAAAAAATATAGCTAGTCAAGAATATGTTGTATCTGTCCTTGCAAAATTAGATCTATTTTAGAGCTTTTCTTGATAAAGAATAATAATTTTGGTCATTTAAAATAAGAAAGGATATTAAAGAGTGTTCTCAGCCATTGCTACCACATGCATGCTTTCTTATTAACTTTAAGCAAGCAGTGCCCTCATTTAATGGCTGGCTTCCGATTGTTCATTCTAATACTTGGGTAATTTTCATGCCTTGATAATGGTCTAAATTTTTATTCAACATAATTTATAGAGTAAATCAGCTCGCTACAGCTTAGTGAATAAAGTAATAGAATGCATTGTGAAATCAAAGTATAAAAGTGCCATCGATCATCTTAAAATATTTGAAAATCCTGCATGCTTCACTTTTTTCTTTAACTCTTGCTTATTTGTGCCTCTTCTTCTTGGCTATCCTTGTGATCTTTCAACCATTTCACTTCAAAATGAATATGGAGAATAGTTTATTTTGATTTGTTCCACATTCTAATGACTTAACAGACATCCACTATTAACAACTATGCTCGTTTAGTTCCCTATAAGAAATTATGTTAAATAATTTAGATTTTTAATACAAAAAACTAGAGTAAAATCTCTATTTTCACTTCAAACTTAAAAGGAGCTCCCCCTTTCAATTTTAAATAAAAACTACTCCCTATTTGAAACTTAAGTTAAAAGGAGCGACCCAAATATGGTAAAATTACCTAATTACCTTCACATTGTTGATCTCCCCACCGGTGGCCGCCTCTCTCTATCTTGTTGATCTTCCATTGGTTGCTACCTCCTTCCATCATGCTAAATGAGCATACTCTTTGCTTTTTCATTGGTGCTTCTACCTCCCTCCATTACACCAGAGCAATGTCCACGCCTGGAGGCTGGTGCAAGAAATTCCAACCGATAAGCATTTTTTCGGTATGGATTTTTAGAATCTTATGCAGAGGGTCGAGATGCTTGAACAAAGTAATAAGAAAAAAGATGATGAGATCTTGACCTTGAAAGTGAAGATCAAGTTATTGAAGAGAAATTACAGAAAATTTTGCCGCATTTTGGAAAGAAAGAATCGTTGAGTGGTATTTTATGATTTTGACTCATCCAACTCTGGGTCTGACTCATATGCATCCACATCTGACAGTGAGGATGATGATGATACCAAATCCAAAAAAAAGGTTGAAGAAGAAGAAGAAGAAGAAGTAGGAGGAGGAGGAGGAGGAGGAGGGACAAAGGACGATGAGAAGAACGAGGGACAAGAAGAAAAAGAGGAGGCAAAGAAAGGAAAGAAAAAGGAGGAGGAAGAAGAAGAGGAGGAAGAGGAGGAGGAGGAAAATGAGATCAAGAATGATGATCATGATCATGATGATGATCATGACCTTGGTGGAGGTCATGGGGATAATGAGGATGCCAACACTGAGGAGGAAAGGCAGGATGGGGGGCCTTCTTCAATTGTCAAGAGGTTGAAGGGGAGGGTGGATAGGAAGTCGACATTAACCAAGATGGTGAAAGACTATCTGGTTGGCAGCAAGTACAAAAGGAGGCACAAGAATCCTACGACAACCGTTGCTACTCCTAGTGATAAGGTGAATATTTGTCAATATATTTTTTGATACTACCTCTAGTAGTTTTATATATTTCTGATACCATCATCTGATACTTCTCTATACCATATTGATACTGCTTTATAGTTAGTTCATACTTTCTTTTAGCTACTTGTTATATTTTAATGCTAAGTGATACTTTTTTAGTTTTAGTTGTTTTGATACTGCTATGGTAGTTTTCTGATACTTCTCTAGTAGTATATTGATACTATTTTGTAGTTAGTTGATACTTTACTTGAATTATTTGATATATTTTAAGTGCCAACTGATACTTCATTATATGAAGAATGTTGCTGTAATAAATGCTGACATGGCTCAAGATAGTAGGTATGAGTATATGGTTGCAAAGTTTTATACCAATGATAGGTATATTTAAAATTATTACTTTTCTCTAGTACTTGTAAGTGAATTATCATTGTTTTTAGGGACCTTATATTGAAGGAGCATACCACATATGGTTCTATATTGGTTGAAGACTTGAGTCTATGCAAATTATTATCTTTAGAGATAATATCTAATGATGTAAGTGAATTATATTATAGGATAATAATATTGTAAATTTATTTTTTTAAAGTTTATGAATTCTATTTGTATGAATGAACAGATAGTCAATTGTTAGATGCATATAATGAAAATTATGCCTAATGAAGAAGGCTCCAATAGACAATGCAACATCTCCTACATGCGCATGGAGTCCATGGTATGAATTGTCTGTATTTTTTATTCTCAGTATCACATCTAAGCTTTATAAAATGATATTGACTTGCTAACATATTTTTTTTTCTAATTTTTGGCAGCATGAGATGTTAACCATTTTTGAAAACTAGGTAAACGTCTAGATAAAGGTGCTATAGAGAAAATCAAAGGGGGGATGACAAACACCATGCATTTATTTTTTGATCATATTTCTCTTTACATACCTGCCACATGCCGCTACATAATGCTTCCACTCAACACCACTGATAAGTGGCACTGACACCTTTTGGTATTTAATACCATGCATGAAAAATTTTTGCACTATGACTCTATAAAAAGTTCAATAGCAAAAAGAACTACGAAAACTATTATAAGTATAAAATCTCAATTTTATTAATCACTCTTTGATGTTTATGACAATTCTGATAAGTAGCACTGGCACCTTTTGATGTTTATGGCAATTCGCTGGTTGGGTTGCTTTTGTTGGCTTATTTTATGGTGTTGGTATCATTTTATCCCACAGGATGTCTTAAGTGATGTTGATACTGATGAAAGTTGGTTGGTTTTTTCTTGCTTTGTTAGTTTGTTCATGTCAATTTGCTAGTTTGATACTAATGAAGATAAAATAATTTGACATAGACGAGCTTCTTCGAGCTATGGTTGAAATATTATCGAGATATTATGCTTGAAGACTACTCTGTGAAACACATATCAGATGGTCGGGATCAAAAAGGAGACGTTAATTATGGGGTCCATTTTTGCCTATGGGTTGAGTCCTTCTCTAGGAGTAGTGAGGAATTTTGGATAGCAGTGAAGACTTGCAGCATGGACTGGTATAGGACTCATATGGCACACCATATTCTGATGAATCACAAAAGCACTCGAAGGGAGGGCATTGAGAAATGCATAGCTAAGCAATATAAGGATTAAGAATTATTTTATTGTCAAATATTTTGGACATTTGATGTATGGGCATTATTTTGGACATGTTCAATTACTTTGGTGCTACTTTAAATTGCAATACTATGATATATTCTTTTGGATATGTGATACTATGGCAGGATTTAATTTTTGATGAACTTGAAAAAGTTGTTATCTTCCATACCAGCACAGTATTGTTTTAGCATAGTGCGGTACTATTTTATCATAGTAAAGTATTTATTTGTTATATTAAAATATTATTTTATACTAGTGTGGTATTGTACGGAGCTGAAGCCTCAAACTTGACATAATTAGAGTTGCCTTGTTCGATCAAGTAACCTCTAATAGAGTTGCCTTGTTCTCTTATATTCACCTCTTGATATCTCAAAGTTAATGTAAGTCTTCTACAACAGCTCTGGCATGTCCAATGTAGGTTGAGCAATCGTAAGTTTAAATATTGCTCGAGCACGCTCTATCTTACTTAGTGATCTTTTCAATTCAGCATACTTACTCCAAGCATAGCAATTTTAAACTCAAGTGGGGAGTTACTTTATTATAGTGCATCACAGTATTATTTTATAGCAGTGCGGTATTAGCTTACCATAATAAAGTATTGCTTTATCATATTAAAGTATTGCTTTAACTAGTACGGTATTATACGGAGCATACCATACTTTCATATAAGAATGTTGTATCCGGAGCCTCCCCACCCACCTCTTCATCTTCTATACCAGCTGAAGCCTCAAATCTAGCATAACTAATCCATACCTTCAAGTACTTTGTTTGATCAAGTAACCTCTCACAGAGTTGCCTTGCTCTCTCATATTCATTCTCTGATATCTCGAAGTCAATGTAAGCCTTCCATAATAGCTCTGACATGTCCAATGTAGGTTGAGCAATTATAAGTTCAAATATTGCTCGAGTACACTCTATCTCATTTAATGATCTTTCCAATTCAGCATACTTGCTCTAAGCATACCAATATTAAACTCAAGGGGGAGTTGCTTTATCATAGTGTAGCCAATATAATTTTATCATAATGTGATATTATTTTACTATAGTAAAGTGTTGCTTTATTATATTAAAGTATTATTTTATACTAGTGCAGTATTGTACAAAGCATACCATACTTCTGTATAAGAATGTTGTATCTAGAGCCTCCCTATCGACCTCTTCATCTTTCATACCAACTGAAGCCTCAAATTTGGCATAACTTATCCATACATTCAAGTACTTTGTTCGATCAAGTAACTTCTCATAGAGTTGTCTTGTTCTCTCGTATTCATCTCCTGATATCTCGAAGTCAATGTAAGCCTTCCACAACAGCTCTAGCATGTCCAATGCAGGTTGAACAATTGCAAATTCAAATATTACTCAAGCATGCTCTATCTCACTTAATGATCTTTTCAAATCAGCATACTTACTCCAAGCATCATAATTTTAAACTCAAATGGAGAGTTGTCTTATCATAGTGCATCACAGTATTGTTTTATCACAGTGCGGTATTATTTTACTAATGTAAAATATTGCTCTATTATATTAAAGTATTATTTTATACTAGTATAGTATTATACAGAGTATACCATACTTTCGTATAAGAATGTTATATCTGGCGCTTCTCCACCCACCTTTTCATCTTCCACACCAGCTGAAGCCTTAAACTTGGCATAACTAATCCATACCTTCAAGTGCTTTGTTCGATCAAGTAACCTCTCATAAAGTTATCTTATTCTCTCATATTCATCTCCTAATATCTCAAAGTCAATGTAAGCTTTCCACAATAGCTCTGATATGTCCAATACAGGTTGAGCAATCGTAAGTTCAAATATTATTCGAGCATGCTCTATCTCACTTAATAATCTATCCAAATCAGCATACTTGCTCCAAGCATAGAAATTTTAAACTCAAGTGAGAAGTTGTTTTATCATAGTGCAGCGCAATATTATTTTATCCCAATGTGGTATTATTTTACCATAATACAGTATTGCTTTATTATATTAAAATATTATTTTATACTAGTGTGGTATTGCATAGAGCATAGCATACTCTTAGCACATATTATTCTATAATAAAATATTATAAGTGGTACAACAACATCATAAAATGATGTTTGATACATAGTGCAAAAGCTGCATTCAAAAGGTGATCCTAGCCCTCTTTGTTGCCTTGTATACTCTTGGCATCTTGCTCCTCTTCCGTATATTATGCTCATCATGGTTGAAGGATAATGAAGTATTAAAAAAAAATATCAACCACATTAGACAATGAAGTACGCAATAACACAGTATAAATATCATTCAGACAAGTATTAAATTTTTATATTGTAGTACCAAGTTCTTACAATAAAGTATTCAAAAGTAACCCAGTATCAGAACACCTAAGGATAGTATCAATAACCCAAAATATGACCCATCAATAAAATAAAAGCTTCAAGCTCCTAAGAGATTCTCTTCGTGCATGTGCGCTGATTGTGGTGGGTTTGGTGATAATGCATGTACTTATTTGGATGCGTGTCAACTTGAGATAGAAACCTCCTAGTCCTAGGATGGCCTATCTACAGTGCAGTCACAGGTGGCATGATATTGATTACTTGCATTGGGAAGGTAGCAAATGTCATCTCAATCATGGGGATAAGATTAATGATTTCCCTATATGCAAGTTGGTGCATCTCGATGGTAAAGAATTTATCACAATAAGAGTGAAGAGTGTCATGCTTTTCCTCAATAGATGCGCAAGCATGCTTGCAAGGGATCATTTTCAATTGCCATTGCTTACAAGTGCATATTCTGTCTGATAAATCAACTACATGTCATTCTTTCCCATCCAACACCTCATATCTTGTTATACTCGCCACATGAAGGCTTAAGGTGCGGCCCTCTGGATGGTTCTTTTGATGCCTCCTCTATTGTCTAGGGCAAAGATGATTGTGCCATTTTGCTCCTTGCTTGCACTTTTGATGATGCATTTTCATAATTTGATCTTATATGGTCTGCCAAAGATGTGATGGAAGGAACCTAGTAGCTAAGATCCATTGGTTAAAAGAGTCTGCCAAGTTGTTGCCCATCATCCCCACCTACAATCTTGAAAAAATGCATTAGCCCATTGTGTAGGTTGAGTACTCAAGATCCAATCCCTAGCTAATGGCATCTTGGAGATTATATCATGAAAGTGTCATTCGAACTCCATTTGCATTGTAGCATATGCAAGAGACTTGAAAACTGCACACCAATATTTTTTGTGTAATACTGGATATTTGATCAATACTTGAAAGTGGTACCTGCAAGCATATATTAGAAACATCTCCTACGTGCCAATGGTGCGTGTCATTTTCTATTCTACAGTACTAAATGCACCAATAAAATATTTAGAACACCCTAAGGATTTATCAAAAACTTACATTGTGGTACTAAATGCACTTCTGATGTGCCAATGGTGTGTGCCATTTCTTATGTGCATACAATAAAGTATCTGGAATACCTAAGGATGCATCAATAACTTATATTATAGTACTACATAAATATAATAAAATATCCAGAATATCTAAGGATGTATCAATAACTAATATTGTAGTACTAAGTGAATACAAAAAGTATCCAGAATACCTAAAGACGTATCAATAACTTATATTGTAGCACTAAATTCATCTCCTATGTGCCAATGGTGTGTGCCATTTTCTATTGTGCAGTACTAAATTCTGATATCAATTCCTTCTGTACTATACTAGAGGGTATGAAAGATATCTAGTGTCCTATAAAATAGTGAGTATCTACTTTCTAAAGTTATCTATAAGATGTTGTAGGCAATAGGTATGGTGATAATTTAGAAATCAGTCCTCGACCACTTTGATACATCCAGATTGACGGTCAGAGTAAAAGGTGTATTACTTGATCAATGAGCCAATCAGATAGGAAAGAACACATTGTAGCTTTCCATAAAACCACCACTAGCTCTCATCATTTTCTTATTTGACGATGACGAAGGTGATTGTAAAAATACCATTGTTCGCATCTTTTGCAGTGGCACTCAGAAGGCATCTTTGGTACTTATGTTTGATATGGGTGCCATCCATGAAAATCATAGGCCCACATCCAGCATGAAATCCTGTGATGCATGCTCCAAGGTTGACAAAAATACGATGGAATCTTCTTGTATCATCAAAAATCTCAGTCTGCGATAGTGTCTGGGTTTGCTAATTTGAGGGCTCTACAATAAGACTCAAGCTTATCATACGACAGATGATCGAGATCATAAATCTCATGCATGGCCATTTTTTTCGTATCATGCTTGATAGTACTTGAGCGATACGCCATAATTTTTATAGATATAGACCATAATTTCGTAGACCGATAGCGAGGCATGGATATCGAGGTAAGTGGTGAAATAGGGGGGCACGTGGTCAACACCTCTGAGGCTTATTTTGCTATCTTCAACTAGCCAGGGTCGAGAAGCAGCTCTCGATCGGGACCAGTGGAGACTGAGCGCTGGCGGTGGTGACAGCGATGATGGCTTATTGGTGGGAAGAAGATATCCATGCTTATCACAGCCACCTCTTCCTTTTCACTATCCGATATCCAATCCTCCTCCGAGGTGTTGATCGCACACCCCCACGCTTATCACAGCCACTTCCTCCTTTTAGTGGGAAGAAGACCCACTCGGACTATGGAGTAGTGAAGGGAGGGGGGCAAGAGCACAGCCGCCTCCTTTTGGTGGGAAGAAGACAACTGGATGGAGGGAACTAAAGTATGCCATAGTTACCCATAATAAGGGTATAAAAGTAATTATCTTTTGTGGATAGCCCCTTTTAACTTATATTTCTAATGGGGAGTACCTTTTATTTAAAAGTGAAATGGAGAGTTCCTTTTAACTTTAAACTCAAACAGATATTTTTCTCTAATTTTTTTAAATATAATATAATTATTTTTTATTTATAATTATATTAAATAATTATTATTTTATTTATAATAAATTTTAAAAATAATTATAAAATAGATTTTAAAATATTTAATTATAATTTTTTAAAAAAAATAAAAATTATTAGTCATTATTAGCTATGACTAGTCATCGCTAATAGTTTTTTAAAAATTATAATTAAAAAAATAAAAAAATATTAAATTATAATTAAAAAAATAAAAAATTATTAGTGATGGTATCATCGCTAATACTGTCACTAATTATCATTATTAGTGATGATAAAATTATCGTCATTAATAATGGCAATTAGTAACTAAGATATTTTCATCGAATTTTTAGCGACGGCAAGCCATCGCTAATAGTATTGGCGATGACAAACTGACTATTAGTGACAACAAATGACTAGCAGCGATGGTAATTAGCCATCACTAATAGTTAATTTTTTTGTAGTGCCATTTGGGTTCTTACAGTGTATGTTAGTTGTAGTAGCTTCGTTGTAGGAGTAGGTTGTTCATTTAGAAGGAATCTATCAATCTTAATAAATAAGGAGAAGTCCTATGTGATTTATGAGACTGAGTTCAGAAGACCTTAACTAAGGCAAAGTGAATGATGAAAAAGTGCTTCCATAGTTTTTACATAAGAACTCAAGTCAAATAAATCTTATATATGACAGATGATGGAGTTTGATAAATTTTTTATAACCACCATCTTGTCAAGACTCACGATAGAAGAATTGAATCACACGATAACTATACCTAGAGGTTCATTCTTTTTATTTTACTGAATTGTAACTATATACTACTAGGCATCACTGGTGGATTGTGAGACCAACGAGAATTATTTTGATGATCAATAATTCTCAATTGATGAGTTGAAATTGTTTCAATTCATTGAAAAGAGTTTCAATGATATTTTGATAGAGATCAAAATATATCTTACTATCAGATATAATAGAACCTGCAAGATTATACTCAAAAGAGGTCCTGACTAATTGAATTGTTGAATTATGATTTCAAATTATAAAAGCATTTGATTATCTATTTGATTGATGATTGGACTAATTTATAAAAGTTACATGAGGACTTGCTAAGAGTTAGTATATTAAAAGAGGAATTGTTGCTAGATTATTTGATCTGATCAAATAGTAAGATTGAGTCCTATCAAATTAATTTAAGATTTAATTTGATTGGACTTGATCTAAGTTTAAATCAGATTGGATTTCATATATCCAAAATAGTTTTGGACTCAATTAAGTTTTGACTTATTTGGAAACTCAAATTAGTTTGAATTCAAACCAAAATCTAGTTGGACTTGGACCAAGTGTTCGACTTGATCCAAGCAAGCCTCACACCCTAAGATAATCCACCCCCAAGAGAAGATTCACGATGATTTTTCTTTAGCATGGAGAAAAGAGGCACACAAGGATGAGGTGGTACTTAACTTCTTAGAGTCCTAACTCATAAGGACTCTATTTAAAAACCCTAAGACATGTGGAGATAAGAGTTGGATGCCTCCTAATAAGTGGAGAAAATCATGAAACCTAGATCGGCATGAGAGATGCTCAACACACAAGAGAAATAGGGCGTGGGGTTTTGGTTGTTATGCGACACCCTCTCCCTTTTTCTCTTCCACATGTCCAAAAGTTGGATGCCCTCTTCCTCTCCCCTCTCTACCTATTCCACACCATCTTCTCTCTTCCTTGTGTGGGATGTCCAAGGGTTGGTCATCTTCCTCTCATTCTCCTTTAGATTCAGTGGGTGAAATGAAAAGAAGAAAAATTTGATCTCTCATCTTTCTCCTTCTCTAGATCTCCTTTCATTTCTCTTGAGAAGAGGAAAAAGAAAAAAAAATCAGATTAGATCTAATTTCTTCCTCCTACTATAGATCTCTTTGGTTTCTTTGAGAAGATAATTAAAATAAAAAAAAGATTCGACAATCCAAAGAGTGATCTCTGTAAGGGAGATAGCACCATGATGAGATTGAGATCTCTTGATCAGATCAACCTCGAGTGGATATCTGTAGAGGTCGGATACTTGTGCGGCTTCAATGGACTTTGAAGATATCTATGGATCATTGGATCACGGCTTCAACGGATCTTGAAAATATCTCTGAATCATCGGATCATGGTGAAGATCTATACATGCAAAGATAAAAATTAGATTTTTATTTTTGTATAGATTTTAATCTTGTACATATAATGATGTCTAGTTTTATATTAAGATATGATATCTATACATGCTAAATTAGATTAGATCTGATTAGATTAGATTAGTTTATATTGAGATATGATCTTTATGCATGCTAGATTAATTTTAACATCTTCTGACATAAGATTGTTCTGGTATTACAGTGTAACGTTATGTTATATGATTGTCTTAAAATGATATTGAAAATAATTTTTAAAATTTCTCTTCTGCTGTGTAATTAGTTTTCAAAATTTTTGCATGCATAACGAAAGCCATATGATATTTTTTTCTAAAAGTGATATCAGAGCCATTGATAAATGGTATATTTTTATATTTATTGAAGATATTTTTGATAATTTATGATGCTAACATCTTCTTAAAAGCCTAATTTCATGAATAAATTAAATTTTCTTATAAAAATAAATAATTAAAAAAATATAAAATTAGAGAATATTTATAAAAAATAGATGTTAATTTAATTGAATAATTTAAGCATCAAAATAATGAAAAAATTTTAAAAAAATTAATGCATATTTTTTTTTATTTTTTCAAGCAAAAATCAGAGCAAAAATCAAGCCAAAATATTCTTAAAAATAATTTTTATTACCTTCGGTGCACGGTGGACTGACCGATCGGTCCATGAAATTAGGATGGGTCCACAGGAATAGTCATGCGGTTTACAGGCGTAGTTCACAGTGGATGAAGGATTCTGGGCATGATCCAATGGCTGACATTCATCCTGACCCAGATTCGACGGTTAGCATCCATTGTTGATTTATAAGAGGGGTTTCTACGTGATCTAACGATCGAAAATGCATCCATCATCAGATCCAATGATCCAGATGTGTTGCTAACTTTGAATAAGACTCTTCTGCATGATCCGATGGCCCATAAGCAATCTATCATGCGATCGGACGGCTGAGGACGTTTTCGACTTTGAATAGGAGATCTTTTGCGCGATCCGATGGCCAAAACTTCATCAGAATCCAGATCGAACAGCTGACATTCGATCTGATTTTGATTTGAATTAAAATATTAATTTTTTGAACAGATTTGGGTGGTTCAAGCCTGATCTAACGGTCAAAAAAATTTCTAAGTGTTTAATATGTTTTCTAAGAGTTTTAGGACTCCTTTTTCTATCAAAAAAATATGAAAAATTTATCTATAAATAGGAGATCCAGGAATAAATCTTGGGAGTAGAAAAATTCAGTGAAAAGGACAAAAAAATAGAGAAAAATATTATATAGCTTTAGGAATCTAAGAAGAAGAAGGAGAAAAGTTGGTTCGCTCTACGGAGTATGAGAGAAGAAGGAGAGGTCATCAACCATCTTTCCGATGAGGCTGAGCTGATTAACTTTAGATCCTTCTTATAATTTTATTTTTTTTATTTTATTATTTTTTTAAAATTTTTTGTACTTGAATTTTAATTTTAATTAATATAAAATTTATTTTTTTACACTTTAAATTTTTATCTTTTATTTTTTTGTAAATAGATGCTAGGATCTAGTTAGTAGATCTTAGTACCAATTTATTTTATACTTTTTAAATTTTTATTATTTATTTTTATTACAAGTAGATGCTAGGATCTAGTTAGTAGATTTTAGTACCTGATTTATTTTTTACACTTTTAATTTTTATTTTTTAACTTAAATTGCTTTCTTCAATTTTTTTTTTATAAAATTAAAGATTTCAAATCAAAATTCTATTTTTTCTATGAATTTGATCTGACTCGCTACTTTCTATGTATTTTTAATTTTTATTGAAGTCAAAATTAGATTGATAATCACGGTGTCCTAATGACAGCATTGCAATAGTATCAATTTTTGGCACCATTGCCAGAGAAGGTAATAATTTTAATATTTGATTTCTTTTATTTTATTATAAATATAGCTTACTAATTTTTTTGATTATTTTTTTTTACAAAAAAAAAATCAAAAAAGAGATAGAAATCTTCCAATTTTGCTTGGTGAGATCAATCCAAACCCTAACCCTAACTATTTTTTAGTATTAATTACTATTTTTTTTAAATTAACCTAAAATTCACCCACATAAACTTAATAAAAATTGTATGATAAGAATAGAAATTTAATTGTTTAGAAACATTCATCATTTTAGATTTACTTTTGGTGATCGCTGGAGACAAGGTAAGCTTTCAAGTTTGATTAATTTTATGCATCTAATTTAGTTGCATAAAACTCCTTGTTTGAAATTGATTGTGCATATTCATCTCAAATCAATTTAAGGGCAACACCCATAACAAGATAAGGTAGAAATTTTATCATCCTTCCTTAGTCCAAAAATAACCAACCAGCATCCTGCATTAACCCTAATCTAATTAAAATTCAATAGACATTGACCCCTGGGATCAATTGAGTTCAGTTTGAGTATTGTGGTGAAGTCAAGTGCAAAGTAAGTTTGGACTCACCTCAAAAACTGGTGTCTAAGGCAAAAGATTACAAAGGCTCTACTTAAGTGGATTCGTGGTTATCTAATTGGTTCCGTTAGCTTACTTGGCCAATTCAATTGGTGTCTAAGGCAAGCAACGAGGGGACCCCCACGACCCTACCTCTTACTTGGCTAGTTAAAGGAAGTGAAAACAAATTTAATTTGTATTTAGGCTAAGCCACTCTATATCAAACTGTTAGGTCTAAGAAACCCATAGGTGTCTAGGTTTAATTGCTTGCTAACCTGATTGCAATTAACACCTAACCACAACTAATTCTTCTTATTTTTCATCTTTAGGTCTAAAGCTTTCTTAAGGATCTCACCTTTGGAACTTCTCTCTTTTTTCCTCTTCTCTTTTTTTTCTCTTTTTCTTTTAAAAAAATAAGCTCAATCACATATTAGGATTTGCACTGGTACATGCATGGTATAATTTTTTTTATTTTGATCTAGTTAAACCTAATTTTGAAATTAAATGGCTGATTCATGTTACACCTAATATCAAATGGCTAGAAATTCTAAGAATCACCTAGACAAATGATGAAATATTTTATTCCTTCCACTTATAACCCATCGATGTTCCAATCATTCTATGGGATCAAATATTCTGACTCTAGTCTTGAGGTGGATTTGAACCTGCTAGCCTAAAAATTAGATAAAGTCGACCTTCTTATAGATAAATACGTAGCCTTAGATCTATAATCTCTTGTACAATACACACAACTTTCTAATTATCAGGAGATTTGTTTTATCTATGCTAGCCCAGCCCATCATGTTAGTGAATGTCCTACGACTGCACAGTTTCTACCTTTCATCCAAAAATCAAGTTCAA
Source organism: Elaeis guineensis (assembly GCF_000442705.2). Classification (NCBI taxonomy): domain Eukaryota; kingdom Viridiplantae; phylum Streptophyta; class Magnoliopsida; order Arecales; family Arecaceae; genus Elaeis; species Elaeis guineensis. Next base: position 48,250,161 of record NC_026007.2, on the reverse strand, counting down.
GCTACTCAAGGTTACTCCAATCCTATCAATGACCCATTCTTAAATATATATAACTACGATTGGAGGAACCACCCTAATTTTTCTTGGAGACCCCAACAAACTCAAGCTCAGATCCAAATTTTTTCTATGCAGAACTTTCAGAATAGGCCTCAATACCAAAATTATGCTTATAATAGAGGTCAGCCTACTCAGCCATCCTTTTACAATCAGCCTTCATACCTACCTCCTCAACAGACCCTTCTAACCGACGATAGGTTTAGCCAACTTCAATAAATGATTATGATCTAATAGTAATCCCTTACTAGGCTAAAAGTATAAATAAGTCAATTAGTTGAGTCTACCATGAGGAGAGAACTAGGTCAACTGTCGAGCTAATCAATATCGAATTTTAAAAATAACCTAACCACCCACCAACCACCTAGACCTAGCCAACAATCCAATGTCCCACCTAAGAATCCTCAATTTAAAAATGACAAAGTAATTTTTGAGCTTAAAAGTGATAGGATTCTTAAAGATTTATATCTAGAGCAGGTGAAAGAGGCTAGTACTGATGCTAGCCAAAAAGAGAATTTAGAAGAGGAGATTAGTACTGAGACTAATCCGATAGAAAAAACAAAGTTCAAAATTATTACTGATCTAAGTGATAAAGAGAAGAGAGTGGATGAGTTATCCAAGATATATCACCAAAAGTTTCGTTCCCTTCAGCCCCAAAAGCTGGTTCTTCCACTTTAAAATCACCTCCTCCAAAACTAGAATTACCCTTGGTCACATTTGAGTACACATGTTTAACATCAACTGACACCCTTCTAGTACCCATTACTTCAAACTCAACTCCTAACCTAAAAACTCAATTCATGAGCATTTTAGAAGAACAAATAGGAGAAATTCTCAGCAAACAAGGGTCTTTGAATGGGTTTGTGAATTATCTTTTTAAATTTAAGAACGAAGATGTAAAATATTTTTTGAAGATTTATAATAAAATATTAAAATTTATCATAGGCCATCTTCATAAGATTGGCAATCCAAAAATATTGAAATTTATCAATCCAATATTTGACACGGAATAGGTGAGAGAATTAGCATGGTCTGGCTGAAGATGGTAAACTTAGCATTTTCTGGGAGGCAACCCAGTTTTTCAGTTTCTATTTTTAAACTTCTACTTTTTTTTATATTTTTTTAGGTTAATTGAGTCTTACTTAGTATCTTTTGTAGGGATTTAAAAATAATCTTGGCTAAGTTGAGGGAAGAATCAATTTTGAAAATACTTATAGATCAGGTGATATCTCTCTTTTTCTTTCTTTCTGCATGCACCTTTCATTTCTTCTACTCCATTGAGGATAATGTTGATTAAGTTGGGGGGGAGAATAAAATTTTTTTTTTAAGTCCTCAAGTAAGTTAGTATTTAGTATTTAAGCACCTGATTACACTTAAGAATTAAGTTAAACCAAGCATTTTAAAAGAAAATTGATGTACAGAATAGAGAGTTTGTGAGATATTGAGGGATCAAGTATTAAGAAAACTCAATAAAGAGATAAGTTTAGAACTTAAACAGTTTTCTTTGAGTATTTCTAAATTTTTCTACTAGCATAAAAAAAGAATTAACTTTTTATGGACTTGTGTAGGGTAACTATATGTTTCTTCATATAAAATAAAAAAAAAAGAAGAAGAATTTTCAAGTACTTTATATTGAGTAACCGGATCTCTTTGCCTAAGTAAGCATTGAGTTTCACATCAAAAAGTATGAAGAACAAAGAAGCTTTGTTGTAAAGCTAGTTTTAACTCGTAGCCTGTTTGATTCGAGCAAGTAGGTCCGAAGAGTATTTTATATCTAGTACCCTAAAGCCATCTGGTTTGAGAGTCATTGACTGAAAACTTACTATATGGGTCAAACAGAAAGCTTAAGGGGTTAAGACACTCAATAGCAGTACAATGTTAAAAGAAAAAAAAAATAATCAATAAATAAAGGATGAAAGTAACAATATACTTATCCATATGAAGGTTAATGATTTGGAGATTAAGGTAAGGATAATTTAGAAAAGTTCAAAAAAAGTTTAGTATTCTTAGTTTAACTCTTATATTGACTGGTATTAATACCCCAATGACATACCTCATTTACACTCTACTGAACATCAGTGGCCCTTTTGAAAATTATTTGATGAAATTTAAAATTTTAAGTTAAACGATACTTAATTCTAAATTTTTTCTTTACTCGAGGATGAGCAAAGTTCAAGTTGAAGGGTGTGATAAATGGTATATTTTTACATTTATTGAAGATATTTTTGATAATTTATGGAGCTAGCATCTTCTTAAAAGCCTAATTTCATGAATAAATTAATTTTTTTTGTAAAAATAAATAATTTTTAAAAAATTTAAAATTAGAGAATATTTATAAAAAATAGATGTTAATTTAATGGAGTAATTTAAGCATCAAAATAATAAAAAAATTTTAAAAAATTTAATGCATATTTTTTTTCTATTTTTTCAGGCAAAAATCGTAGCAAAAATCAAGCCAAAATATCCTTAAAAATAATTTTTATTACCTTTGATGCATGGTGGCTAGTCGGTCCATGAAATTAGGGCACGATCCATAGAAATAGTCACATGGTCTACAAGCGTGGTTCATAGCGAGCGAAGAATTCTGGGTGCGATCTAACGGCTGACATTCATCCCGATCTGGATCCAACGGTCAGCATCCATTGTCGGTTTATAAGAGGAGTTTTTGCGTAATCTAACGATCGAAAATGCATCCATCATCAAATCCAATGGTCCAGATGTGTTGCTGACTTTGAATAGGACTCTTCTACATGATCCGATGATCCAAAAGCAATCTATCACGCGATTGAACAGCTGAGGATGTTTCTGACTTTGAATAGGAGATCTTTTGCATGATTCGATGGTCGGAACTTCATCAGAACCTAGATCGAATGGCTGACATTCGATCCGATTTTGATTCAAATTAAAACATTGATTTTTTGGACAGATCTGGGCAGTTCAAGCCTGATCCGATAGCCAGGAAAATTCTTAAGTGTTTAATACATTTTTTAAGGGTTTTAGGACTCCTTTTTCTACCAAAAAAATATGAAAAATTCATCTATAAATAGGAGATCCGAAAATAAGTCTTGAAAGCAAAAAAATTCAGTAAAAAGGGTAGAAAAAAATAGAAAAAAATATTATATAGCTTTAGAGATCTAAAGAGAAGAAGGAGAAAAATCGATTCGCTCTACGGAGTATGACGGAAGAAGGAGAGATCATTAATCATCTTCCTGATGAGGCTGAGCTGATCAACTTCAGATCCTTATTATAGTTTTATTTTTTTATTTTATTATTTTTTTTAAATTTTTAAATTTTAATTTCAATTTTAATTAATGCAAAATTTATTTTTTTGCACTTTAAATTTCTATCTTTTATTTTTTTACAAATAGATGCTAGGATCTTATTAGTAGATCTTAGTATCAATTTACTTTATACTTTTTAAATTTCTATTATTTATTTTTATTGTAAGTAGATGCTAGGATCTAGTTAGTAGATCTTAGTACCTGATTTATTTTTCATACTTTTAATTTTTATTTTCTGACTTAAATTACTTTCTTCAAAATTTTATTTTTTTGCAAAATCAAAGATTTCAAATTAAAATTTTGCTTTCTTTATGAATTCGACTTGACTCGCTATTTTTTATTTATTTTAAATTTTTATTGAAGTTAAAATTAGATTGATAATCACGGTGTCCTAACGACAACATCGCGATCGTATCAGCCATCTCATTATTGCAAGATTAAGATCTAGATTTTAGATCTAAAAGTTATTTTTAAATTTAAAATTATGAATGATTGAGGAAAGAAGATGGATTTTAGGATTTAAAAATTTATTTTCAAGATCTAAAAATCTGAATGGTTGAAATTCATGCGATGGATTTGATGATCTGAAAAATTTATTTTCAACTCTAAAAATCAGATTATTTGATGTTCATGTATTGTTTTGAAGATTTGAAAATCTATTTTCAGATCTAAAAATTTGATTTCTTATGCTCATGCATCTAAAATTTTATATCTAATCTTCATGTGATCTAAATTTTATTAGATCTGAATTTTATCTTTATTATATATTCATGCATGATATAAAGTTCATAGATAGAAATTTATCTTGATGTGATCTGTAATGATATAGGTATTTTTAAATTAAAATAATTTAATTAAATATAAAATAAAATTTTATAAGTCAATCTAAAATCATCCTGACATAAGATTGTCCTAGCATGATGAGGCTCATTATATGATATGGTTATCCTAGCATGAAAAGAGATTGATACGTAAAACATCATAAGAAATTTAGTATGAACATAAGGACTATATGATAGTTATGCGAGTATTTTTGAGGGATATATATAGTGATCTCCATGAATCACAACAAATCTTTAGAGTAGAGTTGTATCATGAATACACATCCAATTGGTTTGTAATTTTACAATCTGTGATAGGGGAAACTAATGGGCTGAACCATTTGAAACTAATTGATCGATTGGTGTTGAAAATAAGTGATAGAATGGTGGTTATTTAATTAGGATCGTTGCTTATGCATGGAAAGTCTCCAACCAATCTTAAACTTATCTGATCAATTTGATCGATTAGGTTTTTTTTGGATGCCTAGTATTGAGTTCACTACACATATTGCAATTGCACCTTGATTTCGATCTTAGTGAACCAAGTCAGGATCTCTCAAGTATATCTATAGTAATTATAGATTTATATTAGATATAAATAAATAATTAAAATCAAAGAGATCAAAATTAAATCTCCTCACAGATATTAAGTCAAGCAGTCTCCACCATTATAGATGTGTGGGTGTCTTTCTAGTGTTTATTATTCTCAGCTGGATATAGTAGTTTAGTTGTAACGAGGGGTGGAACCACTCTATTAGTATGAGATATTGTGGGATAAAGATGGGGTTGGGCTCAATATATGTTAGATGAGGGACCCAATGATGGCTTTGCACTTACATTAAGTAGTGGGTCTGACTTAACTAAAGAATAGAGCCAATATCTGTCAGGTGAGGCCTACATAATTTAGAAACAGGTTATCATTGCAACATTCTTGAGAAATATTAGACAAGAGTTATCCACTCATTGGTTCACACATCTCAATAACTATTAGGTGAGATAATGTGCCAATCAGTGAGACCGCAGTACCCACTTGAAATCCTAGTCGTGAAGGGCTTCCGTCTCTCTACCAAGGAGTGTAAGAGATTCAAAGAAATAGTGGAAGGCATAATTATTTTAAAAGATCATAAAATAAATTTTGAAATTAAGTATCAATATCTATTTAGAATCCTTACTCTCTGAAAGAATAAAATATAGGCTTCCAATCCTCTAGCTTATATATTAGAAACCAATTAACTAACCAAACAAGTTATAAAGACTGGCTTAAAAATCTAAAAGAGTTTTAAATTCTAAAATGTTAAGTTAAATTCATGACTAGGATATCCCTATGTTACCAAATCATCCGATAATTGATCAAAGAGCAATCAGTTCATGATCATTGTTTGACAATAATTAAAAATTTTGATGAGCTTAAGAAGCTCGAGATGACCATGCATAAAAAATTATGAATGGATTTGATTATACAATTTCTTACCAGTTCATATGGATAGCTTATAGTAAATTACCATATGAATAAGATTGATTGCACCTTGACTAAATTATTGAATATATTGATGACTACCGATGGGATCTTGAAGAGTCCAAGAGATAGGGTTCTCATTATGAAGTGGGCTCTTACTTCTAAGAGAAGGTCTACTTGGAAGAAAAAGAAGTTCGTGAAGAAACATAAGTTCGAGAGCAAGCCAATGAAGCAAGCTCCTAAGAAGGCTGCTGACTCTGTAGTGTTGACGGCCATTAAAAAGAACTATCCTTATACCTGGAGAGCCTAAAGAAAAGGAAAGGTGACATGCCTTCAGAAGACATGTTCGATTCGTTTGATATTGATATCTGAGTAGATAGTGAGTGCAGTATGATTTAGGAGATCCAGAGATGAGATAAATCTGAAGTATAAGTGGTATCTTTGGTTTGATCATAGTGAAGAGGACAGAATAAATAAATTAGAATGGTATGAGCTTTTAGGCTCATCAACTCTCGAGTTATTTTCAATTTGTAAATTCTATCTTCAAGAAAAAATGATCAAACTATCTTTTATAGGACACGGAGAGGACAACTGAGATACTCGCCTGAGTACACACTAATGTGTATAGCCTATTCGATGTGCAAGCCAGGGGTGGTCATCTTTATTTTGTTATATTTTATCGATGACTTTTCACGGTATGAGTATATATGTGAGATATATATCTGAAGTCTTAAAAAATTTAAAGAATTCAGATATGAGATAAAGAAGCAAACAAAAAATTCTGAAAGTTCTTCAATAAAATCGAGGAGATCACTACAAGAAATAAGATTTTTGCCGATGCAAGATTTACCTATGCAAAATTTTGCATAGGTAAAGAGCACAATTAGCTACGTAAAAAAATAAATGTCCATAAAACTAGAATAATTAGCTATGCTACTCAAATACATTGCAAAAACTAATTATTGATGCATAATTAGCATTGAAAATTAAGATAATTACCTATGTAAATATGAAGCATAAGAAAATACAATTATTGCCTATGCAACATTTACATCAATAAATATTTATCCAAAATAAAAAATTAAATAAAAAAAAAATATTTTTCGACAAAAAATTTGCATAGGCAATAATTCTAATTACCTATGCATCCTTTATGCATAGGTAATTAGGATAATTATCGATGCTAATTTTCATTGATAATTATTTTATGAAATTAAAATATTTAATAAAAATAAAAATATTTTCTGACACAAAATTAGCATAGATAATTAAGCTAATTACCTACGCTCCAACGAAGCATAGGCAATTAGGAACTATTGCCTACACAATATTTACGTCGGCACATATTGTCCAAAAATAAAAAATTAAGTAAAAAAAAATTGTCGATGCCTATTTAGCATCGATAATTAACATAATTATCTACGCTATATGGAAGCATATGCAATTAGAATTATTGCCTACATAAAATTAGCATCGGCAAATATTTTTCCAGAATAGAGAAATTAATTAAAAAAATAGTTGTCGATGCAAAATTTACATTGGCAATTAGCCTAATTGCCTACTCTTCTAGATTACATAGGTAATTAAGTTAATTTCTGATGCTAATTTTATATAGAAAAATATTTTTTTAATTAATTTTTTTATTTTGAAAAAATATTTTTTGATACAAAATTAGCGTCAGAAATTATATAATTGCCTATGCAATAAGGATGCGGAGGCAATTAGTTTTATTGCCTATGTAAAAATAATGTAGGAAATAAGGTATAATTTCCTACGCTTACTCTTCCGTAGCTAATTAAGATAACTGCCAATGCTAACTTTTTATCAACAAATATTTTTCTTTTAAATTAATTTTTATATTTTAGAAAAATATTTGTCGATGCTAATTTTGCATAAGCAATATAGACTCATTGCCTGTGCTTTATTTTTGCATAGGAAGTAATGTTATGTCCCGACACAAAATTATTGTTGGCAAATATTTTTTTAATTAACTTTTTTATTTTGGGACAACATGTGTCAATGCTAAATTCATGTTGGTAATTAACCTTATTGCCTAGTAAATTTATAGCGTAGGCAATTAGGCTTATTGCCAACACAAAATTAACATCAAAAAATATTTTTTTTAAAATAAAAAATTAATTAAAAAATATTTGCTGACATAAAGTTAGCGTAGGCAATAACTTTAGTTGCCTACACTTATCGCTTCGTAGCGACTTATTTTTTTAATTAATTTTTTTATAAATAATTTATTGATATAATTTTAAAAATATAAAATTTATCTTAACTATTTATTATCTAAATAATTATCATTAGAGTATCATCATAAAAGTTTATCTCGATTTGATAGCCCTAGCTACGTCGATCAATAAAATTTAATTTTGATAGTTACGAATGATTATATATGATATAATAGATAAAGACCATCGATGGATCTAAAAAATTATAATGATGATCTTAGTGACATTTATAGAATACTATCAAAATTTTACTTTAATTAGATATCATTATCATGATTAATTTAGCATAAGATTATTTCGACTATTAAATAAAAAATGAGTGATCAAAAGGCCAAACGATGTTTGATTAAGGTGATTGTTTTGATAAATAATTTTTGCTACTACCTTTATTGTTTGTATGATGGTGATCATAAAATTCAAATTGCACATATATAAATGATCCATAATTATATGTCTCTTGATACTTATTCTTAAAGTTTTTAAGTAATTATGCTTGTGCTTTTATAAGATCTGCTTAATGTGAATGGTTCATGTATGCACAATTTAGATTTTATGATCACCATCATATAAATAATTAAAGTTATAGTAAAGATCATTTATCTAACAAATCATCTTATAATCGGATGCCATTTGGCCTTTTCATCATATATTTTTTATTTAACAATCGAAATCATCTCATGCTAAGTTAACCAAGATAATGATGTCTGATTGAAGTAAAATTTTAATAGTATGCTACAAGTATCACCGAGGTCATCGTTGCAAGTTTTTAAATCCATCGATGGTCTCTATCTATCAGATCATCATGTGATTATTTGTGGCTGTCGAAATTAAATTTTATTGATCGACGTAGCTAAGGCTATCAGATCGAGATGATCTTTTGTGAAGATACTCTAATAATAATTATTTAGATAATAAATGATGAAGATGAGCTTTAAACTCTAAAATTATATCAGCTATTTAGATAATAGCAAATTATTTGTAAAAAATAAAAAAATTAAATAAAAAGAAAAGCATTTGCCGATGCATAGTTTGCATAGAAAATAAGCATAATTGCCTATGCTTAAAATTTGTGTAGGTAATTAAGATAATTTTTTATGCTAAATTAGCATCGTTAAAAATTTTTATTTTTATATTAATTTTTTAATTTTAGTGAAATATTTGCCGACGCTAATTTTGCATAGGTAAATATTATATTTGATGATGAAAATTTTTTTGTAGGTAATAATTATTATTGTCGACATAAAATTTGCATCAGCAAATAGTTGCAAATAAAAAAAACCAGCGAACCCATTTCCCTTTGCACATTTTCATCTCCCATCCCTACCCTCCAATTTCCCCCGAACCGGCTCCCTTCCGAACCCACTCCTGCACCCCCATTTTCCCCTCTCCCTTCCAATCCCTCGACCGTTATCACTCTCACCATCGGCCATCACCATCATTGCCGTCGCCACCATCATCGGGTATGCTGTCGTGGCCATCGCCGCCACCACTGCTACCGACCTCAAAGGACAACACTTATTTTTTTTTTTTTTTTTGTAGCTCTGCAAGGAAGGGAGGAGAAGGGGGGGTGAGGCGAGGGGTTAGGGTCAGGGGGTTGGGGTCGGGGGCAGACTGCGTGGGCCTAGGGAGGAGGGGACGGCCATCGAGGCTGGGGGCAAAGGATCGGAGGAGGGGTTTTGTGTTTTTGCAGACGACCACTAGGGCTCGGGGGGAGGGGAGGGGTGGCTAGTTACACGGAGGTCGAGATCGAATGCCTGGGCTTAGGGGAGGGGATGGCCGTCGGGGTCGGGGGCAGAGCGACCAGATTTGGGGGATTTTGTGTTCCGTTGGACGGCCACTAGGGCTCGGGGGGGAGGGGGCTAGTGGCACGGAGGTTGGGGGCAGACCGTCGGGGCCCAAGGATGGAGGGGATGGCCGTCGGGGCTGGAGGTGGAGGATGGGCGGTTTTGTGTTCCCACAGACAACCATCGGGGCCCGGGGGGAGGGGAGGGGGGCTAGTCGTGTGGTGGCCGAGGGCGGACCGCTAGGGCCTAGGGGAGGGGACGACCGTTGAGGTCGAGGGTGGACGGTCGGGTCGGAGCGATCGGGTTTGGGGGGGTTATGGCATGCGGGGGAAGGAGGAGGGAAAAAATTAAAAAATTATTTTTAAAAAAATATTTTTTAAAAATTAATAATTTATTAATAAAAATAATAAAAATAAATAAAAATGATAATAAATATTAAAAAATAATAATGATAAAGCTATTAAATTAAAATATTTAAAAATATTTAAAAATAAAATATTTTTTTGTAATAAAAATAATTAGATTTTTAAAATAATGATAAAATATCTTTAGGCACCCTTAAGCATATTGGGAGACTGCTTAAGGGATTCAGATATGAGCTCTATAGCCATTGGAAGGAGATCTTCGGTGCATGCGAGCTGGGGGGGCATGTTAGACACCCCACAGGAATGTTCATACCTCGACTGGGATCTCCTTTGCAACAAGTACAAGGACCCTGCATACTGGGTATAACTATTATATATAATAAAAATATGAATTATCGAATTGATGTGGTATAATATGTTCATTAATATCTTGAATGCATTTGCTTATCTGGCCTTTTGTGATAGGAATGCATAAAATCGATCGAGGCTCATGATGATACATTGTGGCAGATCGAAATCATTTGCACAGCATTAGTATGAGCTGGTAAGTATACATACATATATCTCTAATAATTTTTTAGAATATGTATATGTCTGTATACTTACATTTATAAATTTTAAAGGGACATCGAGACAGGATAGCTGTCCGGATGAATTGACACCTACCAGAAGACCCATCATCGGGTGATGGGATTGGCTTCTTAGGATTAGGGAGAGGCATATAAGTATTAATTGATTAAGTTCTATGTTTCAATTTTATTATGAAGTTTAGACTTTTGATTATATTTATTTTTTTCTTTAATTAAGATTAAATGATGGAGATACGATCCCAGCCCACTGTTGAGGGCTCCACGCCACCCATAGATGATGATATCTGTGATGAGGTACTTGGTAGGAGATTCAATTATATTACAGGATTGAGATATATGGTTGTGGCCCCCAGCTCCTCTAGAACATCATATGTTTCTTGTGATGCTCGTCTCCATGAGGCGGAGAAGAGGCATGAGGAGATGTGTCAAGTGGAGGAGGATTGCCGTAGAACCTAGGAGGATATAGTGGCCCTACAACATGACAATATTGAGCTTAAGTCTCAGCTTGCAGCATTTAAAGCAAAGTTCGATGAGTTAGTTCGCCACATGCCTCTCCCACTGACTCCCGACGTCCCTGCTGATGCCTATGATGATGACTCCATCGATGATGATGATGGATATCTTCCTGTGACCAGTATTGTTTTATATTATTTTTAATCTATATGATTTCATCATTTAGTAAATAATTAGTTTGCTAACTTAATTTTTTAATCTATTGCAGGTTTGTGATACGGCTTAGCACGTGTAGTTTTATTTTGTATGGTATATATATTTTTATATGATATTTTATATAATTGTATATATATTTATTTTGCTACATGTGTGATTGTAAAATTAAACACAATATTTTGATATATATATATATAAATATATAGATTGTATTGTTGTTAAAGTGAAATGAATTTGATTCTGGTATATGTGTGAATGAAGAAGGTAGTGTATATATTGTGTATATATTATGTATGTTTATTTATCAGTAGATTTATAGAGAAATTATAAAAAATTATGATGAATGTAATTATTTTTTTGTTAAAAGGAGAATTAGAGACGTAAAATAAGCATAGGTAAAACCCTTTAGCAATGCTAATTAGCTTTGGTACATAACATGTAGAATCGCCAAAGGACGTGTTGAGGTGCCGGGCGTGCCACCATTAGCGATGCTATGTGCTATTTGTCGATGCTAAATAGCATCGCTAAAGGATTTTACTTATGCTTATTTTCTATCGCCAAACAACCCAATTAGTGACATAAAATAAGCATAGGCAAAATCTAGATTTTTTGCAATGACACTTTAGTGTTTCTGACGAAAATTTAGCATTGCAAAAAATTAATTTTTGCAATGCTTATTTTAGCATAGGTAAACCATTTGTGTCACTAAATAGAGTTACTGATGCTTTTTAAGTGCAGGTAAATTGACTATTTCAAATACTAATTTTGCATTGCTAAAACATCTTTTTGCCGATGCTTGTTTTAAGCGTAGGTAAATAATCAATGATGCTAAAAAAAGCATTAATAAAAGCTAAGATTTGGTGATGAAAAAAATTTCGATCAGCAAAAGGAATCAATGACCCTCCTTTTGCCGATGCATATTTGCCGACGTATTTTATGTCGGTAGTCATATTTGGCTACACTTTTTTGATATTTAGCTATATTTTTTTTGCATAGCTAATTATCTTATTTCTTGTAGTGGCTATATACCTTAGTGGGAGTTTCTAACCCATCTTAAAAAAATGGCATACCCACACAATAGACTCTTTTTGGTACACCTCAATTCTACAAGATGTCAGAAAGGAAGAAAAGAACCTTATTTGATATAGTCTAATCCATAATGAACATCATTGATCTTCTTTTATTTCTTTGGAGATAAGCTTTATGATTGAATAGTTTTCTCTAAGTGTATGCCTATTACGCCATATGAGATATGGCATGATGAAAATGTCTAGCCATGTCAAGTGACAGTAGATGAATAAATTAGAGGTTAGGCCTATAATAGCTCATTTTTAAGATATCCTAAAGAGTTTAGGAGATACTACTTTTATTTTTCAAAGGATCATAATATACTTGTGACCCAACATGCTATGTTCTTGGAGAAATAGTTTATTAAGATGGAGATTGTGAGAGAAAAATTGAGCTCAAAGAGAAAGTTTTTAAAGAGCAATAAGTCGTAGAACTTATAGAACCTATTTATATTGAGCTAGTATATATGGTACCTCCACTTTGTAGATTGAGTAGAATCTCTCATCCTACTAAAAGATACTTAGGTATTCTAATAGAGGATGTAAAAAAAAATTCCTCATGGGAGATAGAAAATATGGAGATGATCCCAAAATTACTATGAGGCGACACTAGACATCAATTTTGAAAAATAGTTAAATGCAATGAAGTTAAAAATTGACTCAATACATTTCAACCAAATCTGATTGTTAGTAGATTCACCAGCAGGTATAGTATCTATTGGATTTAAATAGATCTACAAAAGAAAGAGATGTAAAGGTAAAGACCTTTAAAGCAAGCATCTCAGAATTGGAACACTCGATGTATAAATTATTTAATCTCATCAAGAATGAAGAAACATATGTTTATAAGAAGGTCAGTGAGAGTATTATTGCGATCCTCGCATTGTACATGAATGATATTCTCCTGATTAAGAATTGTGTTCCTATACTGACTTTAGTTAAAACATATTTTGGTTGTCTAAAGAAATTCTCCATAAGAAATCTTTGGGAAACATCCAATAAAGATCTATGAGATAAATCTAAGAGGATATTAGATCTTTTACAGAAGATGTACATAGAGGAGGTGCTGAAGGGGTTTAGCATGAAAACTTTGAGTTTCTACCCTTTAGGCATGAGATTGATATCTTTAAAAGATGTGTCCCGACATACTTATGGAGATACAACACACGAGATAGATCTCTTATGCTTCAGCTATAGGGAGCCTCATGTATACCATGCTATGTACAACAAACTGATATAACTATTGTTGTGAGTGTCACGAGCTAATATCGATTAAATCTAGATTGAGAATACTTAATGGCTTTGAAAATATTTCTAAGTACTTGAAAAGTACTTAGGATATATTTATGATCTTCAGAGAAGAAAAGTTGAGGATATTAGGATTCACAGATTCAGACTTTATATCTGATCTTGATGGTATAGAGCCTACATTAGGATATGTTTCCTTACGCAATGAAGATTCGATAAATTGAAAGAGTTCTAAACAATTGATCATTGTAAATTTTAGAAGTCATATATATCGCTACTTATGAGATAACTAGAGAAGCCTTTTAGTTAAAAAGGGTTTGTTGTAAAACTAGATGTAATGTCATCAGATGGCATAATACTGTACTGCACCAACATAGTCACCATTATGCTAGCCAAGGAGTCTAGGTCTCATCAAAATTTCTAGCATATAAAAATAATAATTTTTAATTATTTTTGACTATTTCAAAAAGTAAGACTTTGAGAATCAGAGAGTAGATCCTACGAAAATGTAGCAGGCTCATTCACTACACCATCTAGCCAGCAAAGGATCCAAGCACATCTTAAGAAAATAGGGCTTAGGTTTATGGTAGATTGGCTATAGTGCAAGTGAAAGATTGTTAGATGTACGTCCTAGAAGCCAATCAAATTGATACATTAATTCTTTTTAGGACATAATTTTATACTTAACTTAATTAATTAAGGCAGTTAATTTCTATCCATGTAGTGTATGCATCTATTAATCGTCTAGAGAATTAATAAGATGATGACATATATTCTCGAGAGTTGAGAATTTGAGACATGTCATTAGTGATTAATTTCTAAATTACTCCTGATCGATAGATCATCATAGGGATGGTGATTGATCAGATTAGATTGGTGCATAGATCGCTTCTCTTTGGATAAATGAATCTCGAGTGTACAGTATGGAGACACTGGAGCGAGAGTGCAAGAACTTGTTAGAGAGCAAAGGTACTGATGTGATCAATATGAGAAGTCACTTGAATGTATACTTAGTCGTCAGTAACTTTCTCGATGCTATAGTGGTGTGACTAATTCTTTGATCTACAGTACCTCGACTATTCATAATGGGGTTGCTGTAGTTTGACTGCACAAATACTTAATCTCCTAGCCATTTGGGTTCTTGCGGTATATTTTAGCTATAGTATATTCATTATAGGAGTAAGGTGTGTACTTGAATGAAATCTATCGACCTTAGTAGATAAGGAGAAGCTTTATGTGATTTATGAGACTAAGTTCAGAAGATCTTGATTAGGACAGAGTGAATGATGGAAAAGTATTTTCATAGTTTTCACATAAAAACTCAAATTGAATAAATCTTATATATGATAGATGATGGGGTTTGATGACTTTTTTATAGTCTTCGTCTTATCGGGGCTCACGATAGAAGAATTGAATCATACTATAACTACATATAAAAGTTCATTTCTTCTATTCTGTTGTGTTGCTACTATATGCTACTAAATATTACTGATAGATTATGAGACCAACGAAAATTATTTTGATGATCAATACTTCTTAATTGATGAGTTCAAATTGTTCCAATCTATTAAAAGAAGTTTCAATAATATTTTGATGGAGATCAAAATATATCTTATTATCTAACAGAATAAAACCTATGGGATCATACTCAAAAGAGATCTTGACTGATTGAATTGTTGAATTATGATTTTGAATTATAAAAAAATTTAATTATCAATTTGATTGATGATTGGACTAATTTGTAAAAGTTACATGGAGGACTTACTAAGAGTTAGTAAGTTGAAAGAGAACTAATTTATAATTGTTGCTAGATTTTTTGATCTGATCAAATAATAGGATTGAGTCTTAGTCAAATTAATTTAAGATTTAATTTGGTTGAACTTGATCTGAGTTTGAATCAGATTGGATTTCATATATCTAAAATAGTTTTGGACTTAATTAAGTTTTGACTTATTTGAAAACCCAAATCAGTTTGAATTCAAACCCAAGTCTAGTTGGACTTGGACTGAGTGTTCGACTTGATCCAAGCAAGCCTCACACCCTAAGATAATCCACCCCCAAGAGAAGATTCACGGTGATTTTTCTTTTGCATGGAGAAAGGAGGCACACAAGGATGAGACGGTACTTAACTTCTTAGAGTCCTAACTCATAAGGACTCTATCTAAAAACCCTAAGACGTGGACATAAGAGTTGGATGCCTTCTAATAAGTGAAGAAAATCATGAAACCTAGATTGGCATGAGAGATGCTCAATGCACATTAGAAATAGGGCGTGGGGTTTTGGTTGTTATACGACACCCTCTCCCTCTTTCTCTTCCACACATCCAAAAATTGGATGCCCTCTTCCTCTCCCCTCTCTACCTATTCCACACCATCTTCTCTCTTCCTTGTGTGGGATGTCCAAGGGTTGGTCATCTTCCTCTCCTTCTCCTTCAGATTCAGTCCAAGAGTTGGGTGAAATGAAAAGAAGAAAAATTTGATCTCTCATCTTCCTCCTTCTTTAGATCTCCTTTCGTTTCTCTTTAAGAGAAAAAAAAATCAAATTAGATCTGATTTTTTTCTCCTACTACAGATCTCTTTGGTTTTTTTGAGAAGAGAATTAAAAAGAAGAAAAGATTTGACAATCCAAAGAGCAACTCTATAAGGGAGCTAGCATCTTGATGAGATCGAGATCTTCTGATTAGATCAGTCTCGAGTGGTTACCTGTAGAGACTGAACACTTATGTCGCTTCAACAAACCTTGAAGACTTTCATGAATCATCGGATCATGGCTTCAATGGATCTTAAAGACATCCACAGATCATCAGATCATGGTAAAGATCTATCCATGTAAAGATAAAAATTAGATTTTTATTTTTGTATAGATCTTAATCTTGTACATATGATGATGCCTAATTTTATATTGAAATATGATTTCTATGCATACTAGATTAGATTAGATTTAATTAAAGATTAATTTTAACATTATTCTGACATAAAATTATTCTAATATAATAGTGAAATGTTATATTGTATTGTTGTCCTAGAACGATGTTGAAAATTATTTTTGAAATATTTCTTTCACTATGTAATTATTTTTTAAAATTTATGCATGCATAATAAAAGCCATATAATAGTTTTTTTCTAAAAATCATCAATAATAAAGTTGAATATGAAGCCCTCATCATTAGGCTAAAAATTGCAAAAGAACTCGAAGTACAAAAGCTGAGGATTTACAGTGACTCCTAATTGGTGGTGGGACAAGTGAGGGGAGATTTTGAGGTGTGGGAGAAAAATATGAAAAAGTACCTATAGAAGGTGAAAAATCTTATTCTGGTGTTTATTAACTTTGACATTCAATAGGTATCCAGATTGGAGAACTCAAGGGCCGACCTACTATCTAAGCTAGCGGCTTTGGCACTAGGAGACCTACCTAGGGAATCCTTCTTTGAAGTCTTGAAGGAACCAAGTACAAAGAAACTATTTTCAATCTTGCAAATTGACATCGAACCAAGTTGGATAGATCCGTACATCTAATTCTTGAAAGATGGAGTGCTACCAGTGGACTTAGATGAGGCTTGAAAAATCAAACACCAAGCACCTTGCTAAATTCTTTATGAAGGAAATCTACATAGAAGATTCTTCACCCTCCCACTTCTTAGATGTTTGTGCCAATCTAAGGCAGATTACGTCCTACGGGAGGTACATGAAGGGATATATGGAAATCACTTAGGTGGCAAGTTATTAGCTTATAAAATACTTCAATAAGAATACTACTAGCCCATGATGTAGCAGGATGCAGCTGACTTCTCCAAATATTGTGATCAATGACAACGGAATGCTAACATCTAATGCCAGCCAGCTATTTTGATAGTTCTGATTAGTAACCCCTGGCCATTTGCATAATGGGGGATGGACATTTTGAATCATTTTCCTCAGCCATCCAATCAAAGAAAATTTTTACTTATAGTAATCGATTATTTCATAAAGTGAGTAGAAGCCAAATCTCTTGCCAGCATTATCGAAGCTAGACTAAAAGACTTCGTGTGGAAGTTCATTATCTACCGCTTCGGCCTCCTGTGGGTACTGATCACAAACAATGACCATTGGTTCTCTAGTTTTAGATTTGCCAAATTCTGTCAGAGCCATGGCATCTTACATCATCTCACATCGGTGGAACATCTGCAAGCCAATGGAGAAGTTGAACTGACTAACCATATCCTTCTACTGAGATTGAAGATCAGGTTAGATTGATCCAAAGGATCATGGGTGGACAAATTGCATAATGTGCTCTGGGCCTACTGGACCACTTAAAGGATACCCATAGGAGAGACTCCTTTTAGCCTCTCTTTAAGAGCAGAAGTAGTCATATTGGGAATTGTGTCCCAAAATCAATCGTCAGCCTGTTGACGGTTGAGCTTATCATTGTAATTGTATATAAATTATTGAATTAATAAATATTATTTGATTTTTTTATTACTGTGAACATCTTATTTTGAACTCCTATTATGTGATGAAGTCTTTAGGAGTATTTAATTCAATATAAGAGGATATATTGTTTAGTCCTTAAATTTTAAGTTCACGACCAAATGATATACTATTAGTAGGACGATAGCTATATCAAGTATAGATCATTGTGTACCATATATGTTGGTTGTCCTCTTAACCAAAGAGTGTGAAAATACTAGCATGACATGCAAGTGAGACATAAGAGTACATTTCACTGAACATGACCAACTGCTAAGCACTCTACTATCAAGAATAGCTCGTGAAGGATATGGGTATAAGTATCTCTCTGATCTGAGATCATCATGATGACTTGCAAGCAACTCACTATACTTTGGTGCTGAACTATCTAAATTTTTAATTCAGTGATGAAAGATTTTTGAGCATAGTCAAGTACTTATGAAGTCAGTGTGTGAGTCAAGATGAAATTGATCCCTCTGAATAAGTAGGAGTTAATGTATCAGTGTGTTTCAATTCAGTAAAACCTCGATCGGGATAATCCATGTGATGGATTTAAAAAATTAAAATATAATGTGGATGACCATATCAGAGTTGACAGTTAAATCTTAGGTCACCTTAAGCATTTAGATCAAAGAGATGAATTATATGGGAACTATATGCCAATAGGTTCTTGAATGATGCTTTGCAATCTTTCGATTTATCCGGACGTCGGGTATCATTGCTAGATGATCACTTTGATTGATATAAGAAGATTATTTTTATACTTTTAGCTTATGTTAGAACTTATGGGGTCACACTCAAAAAAAATTTCTGACTGATCATATGGCTGATCAACGATTAAGAATCATTCTAGGATAAAATAATAAATTCGATTGATGATTAATCCTATGCAAAAGTTGTAATAAATCAATTCACTAATTGTTGATAAATTATAGGAGGATTGATTAGCAATTAGATTGCTAATTAGCTCAATTTGATTGAGCATTGAGGTTTGGATCAAATCTAATTGAATTAGATTTAATTTAGTTTGACCCGATTAGGTTATAAGATGATCTAATCGTTAAGGATGTTCGATTCCTAATTTGATCAGGACTTGAACTCGATTAATTTTTGATTTGATTAAAATTTAATTGAGATTATTTGCTATCTAATTAGATTAGATTTAGTGATCTAATTGAGTTTAATCTAATTTAGTTGGGTTAAGAATCTAATTGGATGAAAAATCAATTTCAAATTCAAATCTCTTATGCCTCCCTTCTCTGTGCCCTTTATTTCTTCACACGAGAAACTTTTTGCATGAATTTTTTCTCATACCCAGAAGTAGTTCCATATCCACATCTGATCTCTTTTTGAATTAAAAATTAGTTGGTTTAAATTTGAGTTCAAATGAGTTTTTGAATGAAAACCTAAAGTCCAAATCGAGTTGGACTCTTCCCTTCGCGCCACCACCTTTCTTCATGCATAAAATATTTTTGCATGAAATGTTTTATGCTATTCTGATGCTGGTTGCCTATTATCTAAGTTTCTAAGATGAGGATAAAATTTGGTTCAAAGTTTAATTCAAATTTAATTTAAATTGGTGATAAAGATCAACCAATGTTTAAACTTGAACCAAAACTACCTTATTCTTATCCTTATCTTTCATGGGATGCCACCCTCAAGAAGGGATGAGTTTTGTCTGATAAAAAAAGATTTTTTTGGTATGAAAAACTTGAGAGTTGGGGCATAAAAATTTGAGAGTGGGTCGGGCTTCCGTGTATGAGAAACAGAGGAAGTGATCTTCCTCTTAGGCATGAGGTGGGTTCTAGGGTTTCGATTCTAGATTTTATGAGAGAAAAAATACAAGAGTGAGTCTTGTCCAATCTCTCATGCCATCACCTTCTCATAAAGCTTCATCTTTTGATCCAAAAAAGTCTAGATGATCTGAAGAAAGGAGCTTGGATCAGCTACCTAAAGCCTTCGACGTGAGCTAGCACTCCTGGGAAGGATGATCTGATCAGGGCTTCGAGTGGATGATTTGTAGAGGTCGGATGATCTGTGCGACTATTTGATATCAACAAAAATTTTATACCATGCCTACTAGTAGTGAAGATCACCGACCCATGATAAGATGATGAGTTTTGAACTCAATTGATGTGATCTAAAGGTTAGATCTAATTTAGGATATCGATATGATCGATGCAGTTTTTTATTTTACATCAGATTTTATATGTAAAACTTTTATATTATAGATCCTTTGTGGTAGTTTAGATCTAATCTGAAGTTTGTGTAGGAGATTAAAGTGTTTAATCTTTTATTTTTTACTATAAAATTTTAAAAATACATGCTTTGAACTATCCATTTTTCCTTCAAATGGTATCAGAGCGAGATTTCTTATGACATAAATTTTTTTACATATAATCTGATATTAATTTGATTTTAATTATTTATATTAGATCTAAATAATTAATTTATAATTTAAATAGTATAATAATCTGATTGGATAGATCCTCATAGCCATCCGATCATAGGAGAAATCAGGATTTCATAATCCTATTTATCCATTCAATGGAAACTCCTATGGCGTGTAGGGGTGCTGCACGATCTTTTTCATGATGATGAACTATGAAAAAAAATTTAAAACTTTATTTTAGATATGAAATAATATATCTTAGATCTA
Source organism: Elaeis guineensis (assembly GCF_000442705.2). NCBI lineage: Eukaryota > Viridiplantae > Streptophyta > Magnoliopsida > Arecales > Arecaceae > Elaeis > Elaeis guineensis. The sequence continues at coordinate 48,229,485 of NC_026007.2, read as the reverse complement.
AAATTAGAGTTTTGATCATTAGATGATTGTTTGTAAAAATATTTTATAAAATTAAAAATTATTTTCAAACATCGAATCCGAACTCATGTCAATCCAAAACTTAATTAAGAATTAAGTGATCTAGATTTGAGAATCAAAGATCTAAGATATTAATTTCATAATCATAGGTTAATGGGTTAACTCGAGTCAAGTTCATTTAACTAGGTTAGACTTAGGGTTAGAAATCATTGATAATAGACTATATTAGTAATTGATCCAATCTAATTAAAAATTAATTCTGATTGAGTTAATTTCTTCTCTTGATCAATTTCAATAGTTATAGTTGGTCAGATCCATGTCTTTGATTAGAGCAATATAGACCTTGATCGTAGCTCCATGGTTGAATCCAAGTCTATAAGTTGATCCAATTGAAAATGACTAACCAGTTGGTATCTAAGATAAGTATGACAGCTTTGATCGGTGGTCATTAATTGGGAGCTACTCGCATAGATTAAGTCTATATCGAGTTAATGACATATGCCTCCCACTGATCTTACTTATTTAGTCAATATGGTGATTTATATTTTGATTAGATCACTTAATGATTGGGGTTGACCCATGCTAACTAGAAAATCAATATGACTAATTTAGGTGCCCTTAGTTCAATTTATCTTGAGTCCTCTTCATGACTTGATAAAGTCAGTGGAAGGATTTATGATTGATTTGCTGGACCAGCTTATGCCTAATCTTCTTTAATCTGACTTGGTGAGGTCAGTTGGAGGATTAAGATTAACTGGTCAAGTCTTTTCTCATCTCTCAATTTAACTAATTAAATCTTCTAAAATTGTTAGGTCCCTAAGAATGAAATAGTTATGGTGATAACTAGATTATAGCCTTTCATTAAGTTGGATGATAATGAGTCTAATAGTTTGGATGATCATTGGAGGCGCCACATGTTTGATGCTCATCTGACTATCAAAATTATCATTCATAATATGTTAATTTAATTGTGTCTTTCTGATGATGGTCAGGTTGGTCGAGCCACACTTGGGCCTAGTTACTTATTTATCAGATGCAGTAAATTCTAACATATTAATGGTTGGATGTAATCAGAATTTTCAGTGAAGGTACCACATGCCTACTGAAGAGGTGTCTGAAGCAAAATTGAATGTTAGAAATTATTTAGTAAAATAATTGATTGAGAACCTACCCATGGGTGCACAGGGGTTGGTCGAGCCATACCCGAATCCGTGTGTAGCCCATGTGAATTCTAGTACCCACTGAGGAATTAGTGTAATTTCTTGAATTAGAGGTAGAAGCTACCAATTTGAATAAAATAGTAGAAAAACTTTAGACTAAAATTTATATCTTTAGGCTTAATAATTTATATACTAATTAGGCTTTGATTTTTCTTTTACAGTTATGGCCACCATCTTATCACTCTGATCACTATTAGATAGTGATAAATTGATGGGACCAAATTTTGATAGTTGGTATCGAAAGCTTAAAATTATCTTGGAGCATGAACGGATCTTGTACATGTTAACAGATCTGGCTCCTAAGGAACTAGCTCCGAACGCTCGTAGTATGATCCGAGATACTTATCAGAAGTGGATCAACGACTGAACTATGGTTCGTTATATTATACTGGTGGCAATGAATGATGAGTTCAACCATCGTTTCGAGAATGCTCACCCACAAAACATGTTGTAAATATTGAATGAATCTTTTGACACACCCGACGATGTTGAAAGGCACAGGACTAGTTGTGCCATCTTCAACACTCAAATGAGGGAAGGAGTGTCAATCACTGATCATATACTATATATGATCGAGAAGATTGAGTACTTGAGCAAGCTCAGCTTTCTCCTGCATCAACAGCTGGGAAAGGATGCCATTCTAAACTCTCTATCCAAATTCTACCTCCCTTTTCTTACTCATTATCGAATGACAAAGCCTGCAGTCAACTACCAAGGTTTGTTGGGGTTACTGTAAAACTTTGAGAAGGATCACCAACTCCATAAGGAGTCGGTGAATATTATAGGAGAGTCTTCTTCTGGACGTTGATCCTTTAAGAAAGAAAAGAAGAACAAGAAAAGGGTACAAAGTGCTGGGGCACCAAGCCCTACTAGACTAAAAAACTCAAGTCCGATCAGAGTCAGACAGAATGCTTCTACTGTAAGAAGTAGGGGCACTGAAAGAAGAACCGTCCTTAGTACATTGTCTCCCTAGATCTGAACAGACCGAAAAAGAAACAAGTTATTACTGAACAAGGTAATTATATAATAATACTTTATAATTTCTCAATTTGTGATTCTACTATTGGGCATTAGATATCGAAAGCTCTTTTAATTTTACAATTCGTTACAGGATCTGCAGGTCAGTAGGAGGTTTGAAGAAGGTGAAAGATTCCTTAATATTGAAGATAGAAGTCAGTTCTAATTCTAGTGTTAGGAATTGTTAAGCTTGTATTCAAGTCCAATATAATTATTCTTAGTGAATATCAGTTTTGTCCTTCTTTTTTATTAAACATTATTTTTGTAGGCCTTTTGGCTATGTACAGTTATGAAATTTTAATAAAAAGAGATAATTTTAATATCATTATGAATGGTGTTAATGTGATAAATAGACAGTTGAATAATAGAATTTATATTTTATCATAATCTGTTGGTGTAATGTATACATCCAGTAAATACTCTAGAATTAGTGATGTCTCTGATATCTATCCTTGGCACTGTAGGTTAGGTCATGTTAATAAGAACAGAATAAATAGGTTGACACAAGAGAGAATCCTCAAAGTCAGTAATTATGAATCACTTTCAATCTGTGAGTTCTGTCTTCTTAAAAAAATGATCAAGTCATCTTTTACTGAAAAAGGTGAGCGAGCTAGTGAAGTTGTAGGTCTGATACATACTGATGTATATGGATCGATAACACTAGTACCAGAGGTGAATATTATTATTTCATTATATTTACAGATGATTTATCGAGATATAGGCACGTCTATTTAATGACACATAAGTCAGAATCATTTAAAATATTCAAATGATTCAATAATGAAGTAGAGAAACAAACTGAGAAGAGTATTAAAACTCTTCGGTCTGACTGAGGAGGAGAATACCTCTCCAGTAAATTTCTGACATACTTAAAAGAGCATGAAATTCTCTCATAATGGATCCTTTTTGGAACACCACAACATAATGGTGTGTCTGAAAGGAGGAATCAAATTCTGTTAGATATGGTTTGGTCCATGATGGGCTTTGCAAGTCTTCTGATCTTTTTTTGGGGATATGCTTTCAAGTCAGCTTGTTATATTTTAAATAAAATTTTGAGTAAGTCCGTAAGTAAAACATTCATGAGATGCGGATAGGACGTAAGCCAGTACTTTCTCACCTTAGAGTTTTGAGATGTCTGGCTTATGTCAAATATTTGAAAACTGACAAGCTTGGATCTAGGTCTGACAAATGTCTATCTATAGGGTACCCAAAAGAGACCAAGAGGTATTACTTCTATCTTGCTGATGAACAGAAGGTGTTCGTCAGTAATAGGATAGTCTTTCTAGAAAAGGAGTTCTTTGGGAAAGGAACTAATGCTTCAAAGATTGAATTTGATGAAGTTCGATTAGTAGAAGAACCAACACAATCTAGTAGATCCATAGAGTTGGATTTGATTAGATCAAATCCGAAACCTATTGTAAAAGTATCTTTAAGGAGATCCGATAGAGTACCACGTCAATCGGACAGATACTACAATTTCTTGGTTCGAGATGGTGATCCAGTTGAACTTGATGAGAATAATAAGGATTCGATCATCTATATAGATGTGATGCAAAGGTCTGACCCCAATAAGTAGTTGGAAGTCATGAAATCCGAAATGGAGTCCATGAAGGTCAATGATGTATGGACATTGGTTGACCCATCTGAAGGATACGTAAAACCCATAGAGTGTAAATGGATCTTCAAAAAGAAGAGGGGTGCAAGCAGGAAGATGGAGACCTATAAAGCCCATCTGGTTGTCAAAGATTACCATCAGCGTTATGGTATTGATTATGACGAGAGATTTTTTTTGTGACAATACTCAAGTCTATTCAGATCATACTTGTAATAGCAGCACATCTGGATTATGAAATCTGACAAATGGATAAAAAAATAATCTTCCTAAATGGAGAGCTAGAAGAAGAGGTGTATGTGATACAACATGAAAGTTTTATATCCACAAATGAATGTAAGGTATGCAAGCTTCAGAGGTCCATTTATGGACTTAAGTAGGTATTTTAGAGTTGGAACATGCATTTTGATAAAGTGATCAGAATGTATGGCTTCATTAAGAATGGAGAAGAATCCTGCATATACAAGTGGGCTAATAACTCTGTGATAGTATTTTTTATTTTATATGTGGATGATATTCTCTTAATTAGGAATGACATCCCTACATTATAGAGAATAAAAGTTTGGTTGTCATCATAGTTCTCTATGAAAGATTTGAGAGAAGCATCCTACATCTTTGAGATAAAGATCTATAGAGATAGATCTAAAAAGTTGCTTAGATTATCCCAATACACATATATTGATACTGTGCTAAAAAGATTCAGCATGGAGAATTTTAAGAAAGACTATCTTCTGATAGGTTAAAAAAAATTTTTCTCGAAGAGTGATTGTCCGATAACTCCTCAAGAGAGAGAGCGTATGAGTAGAATTTTATATACTTCGACAGTGAGATCTATTATATACGTCATGACATGTATGAGATCGGATGTGGCATACTAGGATTAGTGAGCAGATACCAATCTGATCCAGACAAGAACTACTGAAAGGTTGTAAAGATCATTTTTAAGTATTTGAGAAATACTAAGGACCAATAGCTTATCTATGGAGAATTTAATTTAAATCTTATGAAATTTACAGACTCTAATTTTCAGTCAAATTATGATGACAGTAAGAGCTTGTCGGGATATATTTATACTTTGAACAGTAGAACAGTCTGCTGGAAGAGTTTCAAGCAACACATTGTGGTCAACTCTACTTGTGAGGTGAAATATATCATGGTATCTGATGCTATAAAGGAAGTTGTGTGGTTACAAAAGTTCATCAATGAGCCTGAAGTAGCACCCTCCCTTAATGGTCCCATCTTGTTGTACTACAACAGCACTGACGTCATTGCTCAAGTAAAGGAATCGAAGTTACATCAGTGAATCAAGTACATTCTGCACTACTACCACCTGATCCGAAAAATTATGAATTGAGGTGACGTCGAGTTTCAGAAGATCAGCAGAAAGGAGAACCTGGCTGACCCATTTACTAAAGCCTTTGATGTCAAGGTGTTTGAAGATTATAAATCAAAGATGGGTATATGATATTGTATCGATTGATTTTGGTTCAAATCAGAGTTATTGAAAATTATGTCCCAAAGTCAATCGTCAGCCTATTGATGATTGAGCTTATCATTATAATTGTATACGAATTATTGAATTAATAAATATTATTTAGTTTCTCATCACTGTATATATTTTATTTTGAACTCTTATTATATGATGAAGTTCTTAGGACTATTTGATTCGATATAGAAGGATATATCATTTAGTCTTTAAACCTTAAGTTCACAACTAAATGATATACTATTATTAGAATGATAGCTATATCAAGGATAGATCATTGTATATCATGTATGTTGGTTGTCCTCTTAACCGAGTGTGGAGACACTGGCATAGCATGCAAATGAGATGTAAGAGTACATCTTACTGAACGTGACCAACTGCTGAGCACTCTGCTATCAAGAGTAGCTCATGAAGAATATGGGTATAAGTGTCCTTCTGACTTGAGATCACCATAGTGACTCGCAAGCAACTCACTGTGCTTTGATACCGGACAATCTGAATTTTTAATTCAGTGATGAAAAATTTTTAGGCATAGTCAAGTACTTGTAAAGTCGGTGTATGAGTCAAGATGAAATTAACCCCTCTGAATAAGTAAGAGTTAATGTATCAGTGTGTTTTAATTCAATAAAACCTCAATTGGGGTAATCCATATAATGGATTTAAAATATTGAGATATAATATGGATACCCATATTAGGATTGATAGTTAAATCTTAAGTCACCTTGAGCATTTAGATCATAGAGATGAATTATATGGTAACCATATGCCAATAGGTTCTTAAATGTGCTTTGCAATCTTTCGACCTATTCGAACGTCGGATATCATTGCTAGATGGTCTCTTTGATTGATATAGAAAGATTATTTTTGTACTATCAGCTTAAGTTTAAACCTATGAGATCATACTTTAAAAAAAAAATTTTTGACTAATCATATGACTGATCAACGATTAAGAATCATTCTAGGATAAAATAGTCAATTCGATTAATGATTAACCCTATACAAAAGTTGTAAGAAATCAATTCATAAATTATTGATGAACTGTAAGAGAATTGATTAGTAATTAGATTGCTAATTAGCTCAATTTGATTGAGCATTAAGATTTAGATTAAATTTAATTAAATTAAATTCAATTTGATTTGATCCAATTAGGTTATGAGATGACCTAATTGCTAAGAGTGTTCAATTTCTGATTTGATCAAGACTTGAGCTCGATTAATTTTTGATTTGATTAAGATTTAATTAAAACTATTTACTATCTAATTAGATTAGATTTAGTGGTCTAATTGGGTCTAACCTAATTCGGTTGGGTTAAGAACCTAATTAAATGAGAAATTAATTTTGAATTCAAATCCTTTGCGCCTCCTTTCTCTGCACCCTCTATATCTTCATGCGAGAAATTTTATGCACAAATTTTTTCTCATATCCAGAAGTAGTTTGAAACCCACATCTAATTTCTTTTTGAATTAGAAATTAGTTGGTTTAAATTTGAGTTCAAATAGGTTTGAATTTGAATGAAAGCCTAGAGTCTAAATCGAGTTAGACTCTTCCCTTCATGCCACCACCTTTCTTTATGCACAAAGTATTTTTGCATGAAATTTTTTACACCATTCTAATTTTGGTCACCCACTATTTGAGTTTCTAAGATATGGATAAAATTTAGTTCAAAGTTTAATTCAAATTTGATTTGAATTGGTGATAAGGATCAACCAACGTTTGAACTTGAACTAAAACTATCTTACTCTTATCCTTATCTTTCATGGGATGCCACCCTTAAGAAGGGATGAGTTTTGTATGACAAAAAGAGAGTTTTTTGGTATAAGAAATCTAAGAGTTGGGGCATAAAAATTTAAGAGTGGGTCGAACTTCTGTGCATGAGAACTAGAGGAAGTGATCTTCCTCTTGGGCATAAGGTAGGTTCTAGAGTTTCGACTTTAGATTTTGTGAGAGGAAAAATATAAGAGTGAGTCTTGTCCAATCTTCCACACCACCACCTCATAATAAAGCTTTATTTTCTTATCTGAAAGAGTTCAGGTGATATGAAGAAAGGAGCTTGGATCAGCCACTTAGAGCCTTCGATGCGAGCTAGCACTCCTAGAAAAGATGATCCGATCAGGACTTCGAGTAGACTATCTATAAAGGTCGAATGATCTGTACAGCTATTTGACATCAGTGAGAGCTTCATACCATATCTATCAGTAGTGAAGATCATCGACCCACGATAAGGTGATGAGTTCTGAACTCAATCGATGTGATCTAAAGGTTAGATCTAATTCAGGGCATCGATGTGATCGATGCAGTTTTTTATTTTATATCAAATTTTATATGTAAAATTTTTATATTATAGATCTTTTATGATAGCTTAAATCTGATTTAAAATATGTATAGAAGATTAAAATATTTAATCTTTTATTTTTTTGCTGTAAAATTTTAAAAGTACATACTTTGAACTATCCATTTTTCCTTTAATCTCCATGAAAATCAGATTCCCATCCCCGTGGATCGAGAATTACAACAATCAAGATAATGCAAAGCTACTCTGGGCCAATCTAGATCTACTTGAAGAGGTCTGAAAGAAAGCATGGGTGAGAATGGTAGCCTGCCAACACTGAGTGGTGCAGTGCTATAACTCTCATATTTGAGGCAAGAAATCTAAAGTTGATGACTTAGTCCTACACTGCGTCGAAGTATCACAACTTATAGAACAAGGAAAGTTGTCTCAAAGTGGGAAAGCCACTATTAGATGGATGAAGTCATTAGACTCAAAATTTATTACCTGAAACAACTGGATGGAACCACGTTCCCTCCGTCATGGAAATCAGATAACCTCCGAATGTATTATCAATGATGTATTAATTATCTTTCAACAAAATGATCTTTTTAGGATATCGTCACTTCTCTCATGACTTTTAAACCAAAGATCTCAGCCATCGAGAAGTGAGGGCTTACCTATAAGGACCCTCGAGAGCCCCTCATTCAGTAGAGCCAAGAAAAACCTCGACTGATCGAGAAGCAAAAGTTAACTTAAAAGAACCATCGGAAGGCTAACCTATAAGCACACTCATATGAAGAAGTGAAGGCTAACCTAAAAGGACCTTCGGAGGGCTAGCCTATAAAGACCCTCATATGAGAAATGAAGGCTAATCTAAAAAGACCTTTGGAGGGCTATGAAAGAATCTGGTACCGCTTCGATACCAACCGCGAATCGATGTCTTGTGTGGAACTTGAGTGTTAATCCAAAAAATCAAAGAAGAGATAAGAAAGAGCGTGGAAGCCTAATTGGATGGTGGATAGGGGCAGTAAGACTACCTTCTTCCTTGGCATGCAATCTTAGGTGGACACTAGAGATGTGAGAAGGAGAGAAAGGGAGAGATGGCTAGGGTTTTAGGAGAAAAAGCTCTATGTTTATTTCTCTTTTTCTTGATATTACAAGACCTGTATATATACCAATTATAATGGGTTAAACAATTCAAGCCCAAAAGACTTCTTAGGCTAATCCATATATAAAAGCACTCATCCAAGCCCAAGTCTTGTATGCTTTCATCTCTTGGACTTAATCCCAGTCCAAACCCTTAGTTAGCCCCCTTAAGATCTCTTAAACTAGGCCTTAAAATCTTTAGGATCAAACCCGACCCTAAATCCAAACAGAAAATCTGTACAGTTCTGCCTGTAAAACTGAGTAGACTCATCCTCAGATTGAGTCGACTCAAATTGAAATTGAGTAGACTCACCTACATGCCAGCCTAAAAAATCCCGACATGCTTGTTTCTATTTGGCTCCTCCTCTGAGACATAGTCCATCTATTTCAGTCTGAGTTAACTAAGACCCTGAAACTGCTTCTACCCTGCAGTCTTCATTATTGGCTCTGGTTTCTTACTCTATCTTGTATCTCCAAATCTCTGGAGTATGAACCAAGGTCCTCAAACTCCTCAACACCAGGACCTCAAGCCTGTGGAGAGCTACATGCCTCCACCCCTAGGACCATTTCTGTCCTAGCTCTAAGATCACACTTGTCTTAGTCTCCTGGAGCCAACACCCTGACTCCTCTCTTGTGACCTCCTAAGGCTTGGGAGCACCACCCCAACTCCTACAGGCTAACCTATAAGAATTCTCATATGAGAAATGAAGGCTAACCTAAAAAGACCTTCGAAGGGCTAACCTATAAGGATCCTTACATGAGAAATGAAGACTAACCTAAAAGAATCATGAGAGGGAAGACCTATAAGGACCCTCATATGAAGAAACGAAGGCTAACCTATAACGACCTTCAGACCTTACCAATCTAAGCAGTACAAACTGAAGATCTTGGCAACCAAGAGATGAGGATTATGAGGACCCTCGCAAACCCCTTATTTCTAAGCAAGCTAGATTTAACGCTTTAGCTGTTCGAAAGGCAAGGGCCAACTTAAAAGATCCCAGATGAATCTTAATACGAAGTCTAAAGGAATTTAAGTTCAGACCATGCCAATAAAAGGAAACATCAGTGAAAAAAAATCTTTAATTTAAAATATTTTATTACAAAATTTGTCTAATTATAGAGATTAAGTTGTGAAGAGTAGGTGACTACAAAAAGAAAAAGAAAACAAATTTATTTGTTACTTGAAGAAGATCCACCTTTGACTGGACCCGATGCGTCGCTAATTCCTGAACTTTCTAGACTGACATCAACAATCTCAGGCATCATCCACTTGCTTGGAATTTCAAGAACAGTGACATCGACTTGAGGGAAGAGTTGCTTGACTGAAGCCCTACACTCCTTGAAGCCGACCTCAAAAGCTGTGGTGGATGCTTTCACTGTCTAGAGAACCATCTCAAGTTGCATAGGGGCAAGCCTAGTCTCTTGCCACTTAATTTTATCTTCGGCAACACTACCTACTGCTGCACTCTCCACCAATTTAATGTGAAGCTCTGCCATCACAGACCTCTCTTTTTTCAAGGTTTGAAGGAGATGATCAATGGCCTTCTGAGCCAAATTTAGTTTGCTTCAAAGCTCAGTAATTGCTGACATCTCTTTATTTATTGAGCACTTAAGATCATCAATCACTCTTTAGAGCCAAACGTAGCTTGCCCTGAAGTGGACATATCTTGGTAGCCAAACCCCATTTGGTTTCTTCGATGGCTTTGGCCGATGGTATCATGTATTCTAGCTTAGAGATTTTTTTTTTGAGCCGTATGAAGTTCATCACGGTAACAAGCCACCTTTGCAGTCGTGCCCCAAGTTGCCTCTTTTGCCACTTTCATGGACCTATTGCGCTCTTCAGTCAATTTAGGTTTTTCCATGGCATACGCCCTATCTGTTAGATGTATGTCTTAGAAGCCAATATGACTAACACATTGTAATTAATCTAAGACATAATTTTATACTTAATATATTGATATGATCAATAAAAGGATAATTTTTTTTTCATTCAAGTGTAATGTGTCCTTGAATCATCCATGAAATTAGTTTTGATACATATTCTCAAGGTATTGAGAATTAGAGACATGTATTTAATTTCTAAAGGCTCCCGATCATAGGATCATCATAAGGATGGTGATAGATCTGGATAGACTGGTGCACAAATTACTTTCTTCGAGATAGATAGGTCTCTAATCTACTGTATAGAGATACAGGACGACAAGTGTGGATGGTTGTTAGAGAACAACTAGTACTGAGCATGACCATATGAGAGATCACTTGGATTTCTATTCTATCATCAGTGATTATCTCGATGCTATAGTTGTGTGACTGATCTTTTGACTTGACATGGAACTGCTACTTGCAGTGAGACTACTGAAGTTTAATTGATATATAAACATGAGTCTCAATGAGCCCTTGTAGTGGATATTGACGACAGTTGGTCCACTGTAGGAGTAGGATGCGTATCAAGATAGGATCTATCAACCTTGATAGAGAAGAGTAGTCCTATCAGATTTGAGAAGCTAAGTCTATGAATCTGTGATCACAGTAGAGTGATTGATGGAAAAGAGTTTTCATAGACATCATATCAGGACTTGAGCTAATCGAATCTATCGTATGATTGAGGTTGAGGTTTGATGATTTATCCATGATCTGCCATCTAGTTGGGACTCATGATAGAGAGATTGAATCACACATTAACTACATCAAGAGATTTATTTTAATTTTACTAGATTGCCACTATATACTGCTAGGTGTCATTGGTGGATTGTGAGAGCTCACTAGGATTGTTTTGGATCAACAATTCTTGATTGAGTTAGAGTGAAATTATTTCGACCCATTGAAAAGAGTTTCAATAATACAATGATAGAGTTCATTGTATATCTCACTACCAAATAGAATTAAACCTATAAGGTTACACAACAAAGGGATCATGTTTGGAATTAGTAATTGAGCTTATGAAGTGTCAATTGGATTTAGAAAAACCTATTGGGTTCATGGTAATCTTGCTAGGACATAGTTGGATCCAATTTCTCTTTCAATTAGGATTACTTATTTGATAAGTTAATTCTAACTTAATTATCTGCTGATTACCTATATGAATAAGATTCATAAGACTTCAATTGTTGGGTGTCTAAGGTTATGGATCACATAAATTAAGGGTACAAATCTCTTATAAATCTCTTTGATAGTTATTATGGGGTGCTACCTTGATTTGATCAATTTGGGCGTGTCCATTGATTAGAGGACCTTTGGTTTTCATATGGGGTGTCTCTTGGGTGCAAAAGAGGGTATCTAATTATGGGTGCAAGAGCTCCAATAGTTGGCATCTAATGGGCTTCCTAATGTAAGTTGGATAACTTAAGTTAATAGAAATCCTAATGCAAGTAGGACTTGTATTATGAGATTGAATAGGATTTAATCCTTATGCCTATTTAAAGAGACCCCCCCAAAAGTCTCTAGATTATCAAAATCAGCAACCCCTCACACCCAAAAGCTCTCCCCATGCCCTCTCTACCTCTCCCTTTCACTTCTCTTGGGTGTTCTATACACCCCTTCTTTAGGATGCATGTCCCAAGGAGTTTCACATCCAAAAGAGTTTGGGTGCCTCTTCCTTGTTGGTTTCTAGCATCTAGTAGCAGCACATAGCAAGGAGAAACTCTAGAGAATAAGAGAAGAAAAGGATCAAGGAGAAAGATCAAATATTAATCACGATCCAGGCTTCATTCAGATTTAGCAGGCTGAATTTTGGAGAATCAAAATTCAGATCTTAAAAGACTATTCTAGGCTGATCTCGAATGGATACTCACAGAGGTTAGATATTTGTATGGCTAACAGAGAGCGTCATCTCTTTCAAATTCAGATTGAAGAAAGAAATTATGAAATAGATATGTGATTTGATCACAATCTAAATTTCAGTATATAAAATAGATCCATGTGGTTTTATATTTTTATACATATAAAATTTAGATTAAAATTATTTTAATCTTATTCTCTACTGCAGTATTTAGAAAATTAAGTTTTCAAACACATGTACGCTTCAAATCCCAAATTTCAACAGTGGTATCAGAGCCATGAGTTTTCATATGCTGAATTTTGATATACATATTTTTGAAAAAAATTCAAAATTAATTTTTCTTGATATATAAGATGTATGGATAGATCTTCAAATTTAAAATTTAATTTTAAATTTAATTTTAAAATATATAGTTGATATGTTGTTACATGTATAAATCTAAATTTTGATCTAGAAAGAGTTCTAGTTAATGTTCATATGAAATATAGATGCATGCATGAAATTTGAAAATTTTTATGATCTGAATTTTGATTCATATATATGATATATGATTGTATATTTAGATCAAAAATTTATTTTTAATCTAATCCATAATTAATATATGAGATATATGATATCATGCTTAGATCTGAAATTTTGTTTAGATCTGATTTTACATGCATATATATGATATATTTGTATGCCAAAATCTGAAAATTATTTTCATATTTTAAAATTTACTTTCATGCAATCAATTTAGATCTAAAATATGATTTTAAAATCTAAAATTTATGTTTGTGCATGAGGGTTTTGATCATGAGAAAATCAAAAAATTAGATCATGTAATAGGATTATATCTAAGATCTTTGATTTGAGTCATATAGGTCTAATTCAATTAAGTAACTAGTCAAATCGAGTCAATTATTGAATTGAGTTAGATTAATTAAGTTAATGATCATACAATTATTGTTGATCAAATCGATTGAGTCTCATATGTAGAATCGATTAACCTAAGAATTTAATTTGGCTTGTTGGTTTGAGCTTGATTCGTTTGAGCTAACCAATTCTGATCAATCGATCTATTGGTCTCTAAGGCAAGTTAATGAGATATGATTATTTAATTGATTTCTTTAGCTGACCTGACTAATTCATTGGTGTCTAAGGAAGGCAACAGGGGGACCCCCACCATTCTCCACTTACCTGATCAATTTGAAAGATTGGATCTTAAATTAGGTTGCTTAGCATTTTGGTTTAGCCCATGTCAGTTAGATCAGTCATATAATAACTGATTAGATGAGATCTAAAACCAAATCTCTCCATAAATATTAAGTCCATAGGTCTTCCATCATTGTAGATGTGTGGGTGTGTTACCGATATTGATTGTTCTCGACTGGTTACAATGGTTCAGTTGCATCAAAAATATGCAACTACTCTATTAGCAAAGAGTTGCTCCAGGGACTGTTAGGTGAGGGACCCAATGACGGCCTTGCACCTACTTGTGAATAGTGGATCGAGCTTAACTAAAAAATATGGGCAATAACTGTTAGGTGAGCCCACATAAGTTAGAGACCAAGTAGCTACAATATGCTTAGTGAAGCATCTGGGCAAAGAGTTGCCCACACATCGGTGTGCATATTACCAATAACTGTTAGGTGAGGTACATGTCATCGGTGGGACCGCAGCACCCACTAAGAATCCTTTATCATGTTAGAATTTTTATTTTCTTTTCGGAGAGTGGAGGGATCCAAAAAATTAATGGGAGTCATTATTTGCATCTTGAAGTTCCTAAAAGTAAATTAAAAATTAAGTACAAAAGTCTAACTTGAATCTCTACTCTCGTAGTTAAACCATCATGTCAGTCTCAAACCCTTTGCTCGCATCCTTAAAACTAATCGTTTAATCGATAATAATTTTAAAGATTGACTTAGAAACTTCAGGATTATCCTGATCTCAAAAAAGTTAAGCCATGTTCTCGATCAGGATCCCGTTGTGTTGCCAAACCATCCTACTGCAGAGCAGAGAACTACTTTTGAGAAGTGGACGGATGAAGATAGTCGAATTAAGTGCTATACTTTAGCGTCTATGTCAAACGAGTTGCAAAGCCAGCACGAGCATATACCCACTATCTGGGCCATGATTACTCACCTATAAGATTTGTATGGTGAGCAGAGCCATACTGCGCGCTTCGAAGTGTCCAAAAAACTCTTCAACCTGAAGATACGCAAAGGGCAGTCTATCCATGAGCACTGTATGATAGTGATCAATGACATTGAAGAGTTTGAGAAGCTCAGGCTGAATATGCAAAAGAAATTGTAGATGGATCTAATCCTTCAATCTCTGATTAGTTCATATAGTCAATTCATCATGAATTTTCATATGAACAAACTTGACTGCACTATTTTCGAATTTGTCAACATGTTGGTCATAACGAAAGGTACCTTGAAGAGTTCAAGAGGCTCTATTCTTGCTATAGAGCAAACTTTTTCTTCCAAAAAAAAATCTATTGGAATCTGCAAAGAAGCAGAAGAAAGAGAGCAAGCTGAAGAAAGATGGTCCAAAGGTGGCTGAGGCAAAGAAAAAGTATTTTCACTATCATGCTGAAGGCCACTAGAGGAGGAATTGTCCAAAATATCTGGAGAGTCTAAAGATCAAAAAGGATGATAAACCTTTCGAAGGTATGCTCGTAATTGAATCTAACCTTACGATTTCTTCTACTTCTAGTTGGATATTGGACTCTGGCTCGAGTGCTCATATATGTATCTCAATGCAAGGTTTGATAGAAAGTAGGAGGTTGAGGAAAGATGACATGATCCTTCAGGTCATCAATGGAGCAAAGATTGCTGCAAAGGCCATTGGCACTTACCCTCTTCGATTATCGTCTGACGTTAGATTAGATTTGAAAGACTGTTATTATGTTCCTGTAGCTAGTCAAAATTTAATTTTCGTATCTGTGCTAGCACAAGAAGGTTTTAAAATTAGTTTCAATAAAAACTTTTATTTCATTTATTTGCGAAATAAATTGATTGCACGAGGTCTTTTAATTGACAGTCTTTATCACTTGTATGTTAATGCGAATGTAAACCTAAATGAGCAAATAGTGAGTGATGTAGGTCAAAAGAGATCCAGAGATGAAATTAACTAAAGGTACTTATGGTACCACAGACTAGGTCATATTGGAGAGGACAAGATAAATAAACTGAAAAGGGATGTGATCCTTGGCTCTCTTTGCTCAAAGTCATATCCCATTTGTGAATCTTATCTTCGAGGAAAGATGGCTAAGTTATCCTTTGTAGGACATAGAGAAAGGGCCACAGAGTTACTTGCCCTGATACACACCGATGTGTGTGGACCATTTGATGTGTAGACCAGAGGTGGTTACACCTACTTCATTATCTTTATCGATGATTTGTCTAGGTACGGATATGTATATGTAATGAAACACAAGTCTAAGGCCTTTAAAAGTTCAAAGAATTCAGGCATGACGTAAGCCCATCAAGATTCTTCAATCTGATCAAGGAAGTGAATATCTTAGTCATAAATTTTTGAGATATCTTAAGGATAACGGCATAGTCTCTCAGTAGACCTTTTCTGAAACATCTCAGCTTAACGGGGTATCTAAAAGGAGGAATAGGACTCTATTGGATATGGTCCGGTCTATGATGAGCTTCACTGATCTACACTTATTTATTTAGGGATATGCCTTGTTAACTGTCATTCACTTGTTGAATAGGGTTCCTTCAAAATCTATTCCTACCACACCATATGAGATATGGTTCGGTAAGAAGTCGAGTCTGGATTATCTTAACATTTGAGGATGTCCGGCCTATGTCAAGAGATAGATGGTGGAGAAGTTGGAGGATAGATCTATTATAGCTTGCTTTATAGAGTATCCAAAAAAATCTATGGGATACTACTTCTACTTTCCACAAGATCACAATGTGATTGTGAGTCGAAATACCGTATTCCTAAAAAATAATTTATCCATGATGGCGGCAGTGAGAGATTAGTGAAGCTCGAAGAGAAAGTCTCTGAAGAGTCCAGAGCTATAGATCCTTAGAAACCTATAATTCATGAGCCAGTAGTTGATATTTCTCTACCACCTCATAGATCTAGCAGAGTCTCCTGACCTCCTAAAAGGTACATGGGTATGCTTACGGAGGAAGTGAAGGAAATATTCCTTATGGGAGATAGAGGTCATACTAATGACCCTAATACCTTTGACGAGGTGATATCTGACATTGATTTTGAAAAATAGTTAGATGTAATGAAGTCAGAAATTGACTCAATGCATTCGAACCAAGTCTGGACTTTAGTGAATCTATCTGAGGGCATTGTACCTATTGGGTGTGAATGGATCTACAAAAAAAAGATAGGTGCCGATGGTAAGGTAGAGACCTATAAAGCTAGACTTGTGGCTAAAGGTTATAGTCAGCGTGAAGGCATTGACTATCAAAAAACTTTCTCGTCCGTAGCTATGCTGAAATCTATTTGCACTTTGCTTGCTATTGCAGCCTACTATGATTATGAAATCTGACAGATGGATGTGAAAATTGCTTTTCTGAATGGATATTTTAAGGAAGATATCTATATGAGCAGCCTATGGGTTTCACATCCGATGATGGTGATCACAGAGTCTGCAAGTTATAAAAATTCATATACGGATTGAAGCAAGCTTCTCAGAGTTGGAATCATCATTTTGATAAGGCAATCAAATCATTTGATTTAATAAAAAATGAAGAAAAATTTTGTGTATACAAAAGGATCAATGGGAGTGCGATCACCTTCTTCATATTGTACGTGGGTGATATTCTCCTTATTGAGAATGACATTCCCATGCTGACCATGGTCAAAAGATTGTTGTCTAAGAAATTCTCTATGAAAGACCTAGGAGAAACATCCTATATTCTCAGAATAAAGGTCTATAGGGATAGACCTAGATGGATGCTTGGTTTATCACAAAAGCTATACATAGAGAAAGTGCTGAAGAGGTTCAGCATGAAAAACTCTAAAAGAGATCTTTTACCTCTCAGACATGGTATTTGCCTCTCCAAGATGATGTGTCCGACTACATCTAAGGAGATTTAGCACATGAGTAGGATTCCTTATGTCTCGACCATAGGGAGCCTCCTGTATGTCATGTTATGTACTCGATCTGATATTGTTCTTGCTGTGAGTATCACGAGCAGGTATCAGTCGAATTTAGATGAGGAGCACTGGATAGCTATGAAGAACATCCTTAAGTACTTGAGAAGAACTAAGGATTTGTTCTTGATCTTTAAAGGAGATTCTGAGTTGCAAGTCGAGGGCGTATTCTTATTCGATTTACTAGAAGGGTTCTAAGTAATCGATCAATGGAGGCTGAGTGTGCTATAGATGTGTAGGATGAATTCTGGTTCTAATGTTAGTTGTAAAACTTTTTGTCATATCCTGACATAGTACTGTAAAGATAATGGCACCATAGCCCTAGCTAAGGAGCCCAACGTCTCACCAGAAGTCCAAACACATAGAGCAGCAGTGTACGCGACTACCTCATATCGAGGTGTGAAGAGTAGACTTCGGAGATAATGTGGTAGATCCGCTGACTAAGCAGTTGAACCAACCAAAAATGAAAGTCTACCTTGAGAAGATGAGACTTAGATTTGTGACCAATTGGCTTTAGTCCAAATGGAAGATTGTTAGATGTATGTCCTAGAAGCTAATATGACTGACATATTGTAATTAATCTAGGACATAATTTTATACTTAATATATTGATATGATCAATAAAAGGATAAATTCTTTTTCATTCAAGTGTAATGTGTTCTTGAATCATCTATGAAATTAGTTTCGATATATATTCTCAAGGTATTGAAAATTAGAGACATGTATTTAATTCCTAAAAGCTCCCGATCATACGATCATCAAGAGGACGGTAATAGATCTGGATAGACTGATGCACAAATTACTTCTTTCGAGATAGATGGATCTCTAATCTACTGTGTAGAGATACAGGACAATAAGTGTGGATAGTTGTTAGAGAACAACTAGTACTGAGTATGACCATATGAGAGATCACTTAGATTTCTATTCAATATCAGTGATTGTCTTGATGCTGTAGTTGTGTGACTGGTCTTTTGACTTGAGATGGTACTACTATTTATAGTGAGGCTGCTGGAGTTTGATTGATACATAAACATGGATCTCAATGAGCCCTTGTAATGAATATTGATGACAGTTGATCCACTGTAGGAGTAGGGTGTGCTTCAAGATAGGATCTTTTAATCTTGATAGAGAGGAGTAATCCTATAGAATTTGAGAAGTTAAGTCCATGAATCTGTGACCACAATAGAGTGATTGATGGAAAAGTATTTTCATAGATATCATATCTGGACTTGAGTTAATCGAATCTATCATATGACTGATATTGAGATTTGATGATTTATCAATGATCTGCCATCTAGTCGAGACTCATGATAGAGAGACTGACTCACATATTAACTACATCTAGATGTTCATTTTAGTTTTACTGGATTGTCACTATATACTGCTAGGTGTCACTGATGGATTGTGAGAGCTCACTAAGATTGTTTTAGATCAATAATCCTTGATTGAGTTAGAGTGAAATTGTTTCGACCCATTAAAAAGAGTTTCAATGATACAATGATAGAGATCATTGTATGTCTCACTACCAGATAGAATTGAATCTATGAGATCACACAATAAAGAGATTATATCTGGAATTAGTAATTGAGCTTATGAAGTGTTAATTGGGTTTAAAGAAATCCATTGGATTTATGGTAATCTTGCCAGCACATGGTTGGACCTAATTTCTCTTTCAGTTAGGATTACTTATTTGATAAGTTAATTCTAACTTCATTATTTGCTGATTACCTACATGAATAAGATTCATGAGACTCCAATTATTGGGTGTCTAAGGTTATGGATCACATAAATTAACGGTACAAATCCCTTATGAATCTCCTTGATAGTTATTATGGGACACCATCTTGATTTGATCAATTTGAGTGTGTCCATTGATTAGAGGGCCTTTGATTTTTATATGGGGTATCTCTTGAGTGCAAAAGAGGATGTCTAATTATGGGTGCAAGGGCTCCAATAGTTGATGCCTAATGGGCTTTCTAATATAAGTTGGATAACTTAAGTTAATAGGAATCCTAATGCAAGTAGGACTTGTATTATGAGATTGAATAAGATTCAATCCTTATGCCTATTTAAAGAGACCTCTCCTAAGATCCCTAGATCATCAAAACTAGCAGCCCCTCACATCCAAAGGCTCTCCCCATGCCCTCTCTTCCTCTCCCTTTCTCTTCTCTTGGGTGTTTTATACACTCCTTCCTTGGGATGTGCATCCCAAGGAGTTTCACACCCAAAAAAGTTTGAGTGCCTCTTTCTTGCTAGTTTCTAATATCTGGTAGCAGCACATAGCAAGAAAAAACTCTAGAAAAGAGGAAAAAAAAGATCAAGGAGAAAGATCAAATGTTAATCGCGATCCAGGCTTCGTTCAGATTCAACAGATTGAATTTTGGAGAATCAAAATTCAGATCTTAAAAGACTGTTTCAGACTGATCTCGAGTGGATACTCATAGAGGTCAGACACTTGTACGGCTAATAGAGAGCCTCATCTCTTTCAGATCTAGATTTGAAGAAAGAGATTATGAAATTGGTACGTGATTTGATCACAATCTAAATTTTTGCATATATCAATTTTAGCATATGAAATAGATCCATGTGATTTTATATTTTTATGCATATAAAATTTAGATTAAAATTATTTTAATCTGATTCTCCATTGCGGTGTTTAAAAAATTAAGTTTTGAAACACATATGTATGCTTCAAATCCCAAATTCCAGCACTATCAATATGCTTGAGACACTCCATCAGACACTATACTTCTGCTGAAGCATCGTCATAGCTTTCCTTCATTTTTGTGAATTTTTGCTCTACTCAGTAGCTACTTTTTTTACTCTCCTAATGCCTTTCTCAAGGATCTCAATTTGAGTCTTAATAGGTAGAGCCATGGGCAAAGGTTCAGCATGACAGCGAACAAATGCATGACCATAATATCCACATTGGTTAGACTGAGAATAACACATTGCAAAGATCATAAATCACAAAAAGGCATAGAAGTGACAAAAAGTTTTTTCATTAATAAAAAAGTTTGTTTTACATTGTCAAGAAAAAGAAAAACAATGCAGGATTCAAGTATTTACAACCTCAGCCTAAGGGTCGGAGGAGGAACTTGGAGTAGTTTCGGCTGGCTCAGACCCTCCAGTGGGTTATAGAGGCATTGATGGTGGAACATCAGCGGCAGTTGGTACAGGCATCTTCTTGACCGCGTACCTGAAGAAAATGCGGCTGCCCTTCAATTGCCATGGGTTTAGAGATCAGATCATTATCAGCCTCTTCCTCATCCAAGAATGAAAGATCTAGATCTGGCTAGCAGGCCACCATCCTCTAATGGTAGATATCATTTCCAGCCTCAAAGGCTTCCCTATCGAACGTCACCTTTTTCTCGATGAATTCCTGTGATGCCCGAAAAGCCTTCATCACCAAGTGTCCAGTCTCAACGATCCGACCTTCGACCTTCTTCTCAGCTTTGATGACTTTGGCCTATGCTACCCATGGTTTCTTCTTTTTTGAGGTCAAATCAATGCCTCCTTCAGGTGTTTAGCTTCAGCTTCAGCCACCTCTACCTTGGACCGAGCCTTGGCCATAGTAGTATCCACCTTCTCGCACTTCTTTTGTGCTTCAGTGGCATCTGATCAGGCAATTCTTAGTGTGTTGATGAAGATAGCAATGCAATGACCCAACTACTTTCAAAAAAAAGTGAGTGAAAAAAGAGAGAGGAGGAAAAAGAAAGAGAAGAGAAAAAAAAGAGGAGAGAAGAACTCACTCAAATAATGAAGGTCACAGCCTCCCTTTATTGGCTACTGAAACTCTGCTCCTTGATTCTATCCAGATCGACAG
Organism: Elaeis guineensis; assembly: GCF_000442705.2. NCBI lineage: Eukaryota > Viridiplantae > Streptophyta > Magnoliopsida > Arecales > Arecaceae > Elaeis > Elaeis guineensis. The sequence continues at coordinate 48,207,992 of NC_026007.2, read as the reverse complement.
GCAGAAGCATCCCCTCTAGTAGCTCACACCCAACCCTCCAATATTCAAATGAAGCATCAGGTGGTAGGGGGGTTGTGTCGAGTTCTTTGTTGTTCGGAACCTCGATGGGAACCGAACTCGATTGTGTATGGCGGATTGATGGCTCCCCCCATTTTTGAGAGTAGGAAGGGTGGCAGGCTTGGAAGAGCCTATTTGGGTCGGAGCAACCAAGATGACTTCGATCGAGGGTGAAGAGACCCAAGAGGAGCCTACCTTCCCTTTACCAGCATCGGTGGTCCTCGATTTCTTCTGAGTCCCGATAGTGGCCGAAGCTTTTCTCTTCTTCAGAGTATTTTTCTTCAGCAGCTCAAGTTCTTCTAAGGCTAGTGTTACAAAGGGTCTACTCCGAGAACAATTGCTTTAGAGGAGAAATTTTATCCCCACAAAATTTTGGAGCACTTTAAGTCCTCTTCCTCTAACTTGAGGATCTGAAAAATAGAATCCTTCAGTCGACCCTAGTATAGAAGCCTTCAATCCTCGATGTAAGGCTCTGAAACAAACAAAAGTCATCTCTTCCATCTGTGAACCAAAGAGAGAAGGTAGGGACCCTCCTTTGGGAAGAGACGTACCATTAATCCTCGATACATCTTTTGATGATGAAAAAAGATCAAAAGATAGAAATGGTTGGTTGGACTTCGATTAGGATGTAAATGATAGCGAAACCAATGATAAAACAAAAAGAGTTCGAGATGATAGAATAAAAAGTTCTATTGAAAAAGTAAAAGAGTTCTACAATGAAAGGATGAATGGGTAACCTAAGTCCAGTCTGAAATACTTCCTCATATAGCTCGATATGATCAGAAGGAGGACCACTAATCTGACCACTAGACTTCAAAAGTTCTAACTCAAATGAAGGAGGTATCTCATATTGAGCCTGAATTAGACTTAGGTCCTCTAAGTCCAATGTGGACCCAATCATGCCAGGCATAAAAGGCCTTCTGACCTCATGCTTGACACCCAATCTTATAGAGTCTCCTTCTGAAGAAGAAGACCCAGAGGACTGGTCCCCATTAGAACTCTCAAAGTCCACCATTGGAGAGTAGAAGAAGAGTGGTAAGGAAGATCGAGACAGTACAAAATTAGTAGGAGAACAAGGGAACCCACCTACAATCGCACAAGAGATGGGGATGATTGACTGGAGAAAGTTGCCAACAACTGCAGAAAATAAAAGAAGCGACTGAAGGAGGGATTTCTCAAAATATCCAAAGAAAGAAGAAAGAAAAATATCTGAAAGCATGAGAAGAAAAAGATAGGACAATGATACGTCCCCATTTATAGGTGAGGTAGGGGTAGCCCGATGCAGATACTGAATCACCCCTGACCGTCAGATGACTAACATTTGGCACATTTTTGTTGGTCTGCAGGAGTTGTCAGTCAGCTCATTAAGGAGGGTCACTCCTAAAATGGTGCGTGCTACCATTTGAAATTCTTTTCTCCTATTCATTGATGCGACCTTTCATATCATTCGAGAATCATGGATGCGACATTTCAATTGAAGGCATGCACCCTATATCTTCGATAGCTTCAACTTGATGTACTTCTTTCGTCCGAATCAACTTTGATTTGAACTTAGGAGTAGAAGGCATCTGTTGGAGGTAATGTATCATCCAAGCTGAAGATATAAGTAATCAAAAAATCTCCTGACTTCGGACCTTATCGATCCAAGCTACCAGGTTCATCTTCCGACCGAACCTCTCCGAGCAGTGCAACTGGAAAGCCTTCTAACTTTGATCGTCGATCCTAATCTCGATCGATGATCCCAGCTACTAGCACCAGGGAGATATCCCTGCTAGCCATGCCATTGGCCGATCCAAAGTCATCCAGCCAAACTTAATCTGATTTAGAAATCTTATGCTTTCTTTCAAATTTGAATGATCGCAGTATGATAGCTAGCCCTGAAACAGATAAGGCAATCATAACTGTCGCATTCTAAGATTTTTAATCCTAAATCTTGCCATGTTGCATCTGAACTGATCAGAATAGACTAGAAATATCATCCTCTAAACAGCCTTCACCTCTATCTTTAAATAGAGGCCTCAATAGGACCCTCAAGATACACACATTCTCTCTCCTACATATTTTTTATCTATTTTAGAATTTTGACTTGAGCATCGCAAGGCCTCCACTAGAGCCGACTCTGATCAGGATTTATTTTGTAGAACCCGCTACACCCACAGTCTTCGTTCGACTCTAGCTACCCTTACTAGGGTCAGAAATCTGCCTCAACAAATTCTAAGATCCTTGATTAATCGAGTTTATTCCACCACCTAATAATATCAATGCTTGATTGAATACTTTGAGGTTAATGATTCCTAGTCCTCCCAAGGCCTTGGGGTGACAAATTTGAGATCATTTTGCCAAGATCTTGAAGTTTGATTGTTGTTGACCTCTATTCCAAAGAAAGTTCCAGCAAATGATATCAATTTTTTTAATGGTAGTAGTAGGCATTTGAGCAATTGACATCCAATAAGTTGCAATCGCCCTTAGAATCAAGTTGACAAGGGTGAGGCATCCGATAGCAAACAAAATATTCTTTTTCCAACCAAAAAGCTTCCATTCGATCGCCTCCACTAAAAAATTCCATTGATTTCTAGATAATGACTTATAATGGAGAGGTATTCCTAGATATTGAATTGGAAATTTAGAGTCTTTATAGCCCAAAATGGTTGCACAACTCAATGATTCCTTTGGACTTAATCCCCATCCCACCAGCTATGATTTGAAGAAGTTGATTTTAAGACCTGATAGCAGATCGAATGCATATAAAATGAACTTGATAGTGTGGAGTTGAGATTTTGCGGTGTGGCAAGAAATCATAATATAATCTATATACCGAATGGAATGCATACTGATTGAAAGATGTTTGGGCCCAACAGAATCTAAGAGATTCTTGGCAGTTGCTTGATCCAACATACGATGAAGAATATCAGCGATCAAAATGAACAAGAGAGAGGAGAGTGGATTACTTTGTTTAAGTCCTTTCTTGCTTAATTACCATCTTCTTGGGCTCTCATTGAGGATGATGGCTGAGCTTGAAGTTGTGAGGATCTTTGAGATCCAGGATATGAACTTTGGACCAAAACTCCATTTTTGAAGCAATTTAAAGAGGGTAACTCATGAGATGCTGTCAAATGCTTTTTCAAAGTTAATTTTAATCAGTGTACCCTTTTCCTACGTGTTTCTAAAATGATTGATAAGTTTCGATGCTAAGGCAAAGCTTTTGAAAATAATCCTTCCTTTGGTGAATGTAGATTGAGAGGGGGCCATCAGGGTATCAATCATGCGCTACTAAATCTAATTGATAGAAGCTTGGAGGTAATCTTGATTATTCCATTTTCAAGACTGATATGTCTGAAGTCTTTTATAGAAGGGCAATCAGCTTTCTTAGGAATAAGGGTGATGTATGGGTTGTTTAATCTAGAGAGATCAGTCATCCCAGCAAATAGATCTCTGAAGAGCCACAAAATGTCACCCTTGACAATATCCCAATGATGTTGATAGAATGAAATAGGAAAACCCTTCGGGCTGGGGGCTTTGTCCTTAGCAAGAGAGAAGGTTGCACTTCTAATTTCTTCCTCAGTGAAGTTGGATTCCAGACTCTGAACATCTTTTTTTTTATGAGCCAGGAGGTAAGGGTTTTTCCTCCAAAGTTCATTCATTAGAAAGGGATAAAATGTACATGGTTTCGTGGGTGACAAGGTGATTAATGTTCGAAGTGACCACAATATTCATTACATGAGAGGGTGGGATGGGGTTTTAAGGATACTAAAGAGATAGCTTAAGAAGCCAGTTAGCATTGGAATGACCCGTTATATCACATCCAAAGCAAGCTCCTAAACTCCATTTCTTCCCCTCCTCTACACCCTTATCACCCTATTTCCCACTTGCATTGTCTTGACTTCTCGGCAGTCTTCAGAGATGACTAAAGCCTAGGTCCATTGGTTGAGTAAGCGAAATACTGGATGCCCATACTTTTCTTGTTTCTATGATGTGTAAGTACAAACGCTTTAGTTCGCCTCTCAGCCTTGATTTGCTTGATCCTCTCATTTCCTTGGCTAACGATGTCCATTCGTTAAAAACCTGAGTGGTTTTCTTTGTATTTTCTAGGGCTAAGAAAGCTTCGAAATGAAAGATTCTACTATTGCGTGCTTTCCATATCATCTAGTGTGCAATTAAAAGGAGTGGAGTGTTCTGCCTTGTTTCTTACATGAAAAGGTGTGGATCCAGTTCTTCAGTGATGTTATTCAGCAGATGTGGTTTGCATAATCCTTGGGTTACAAATGATCACAAGGTAGTAAAGTATGGGCAGCTCAACAGGAGATGATCCACTGTTTCATTGATACCATAACATAATCTACACAATTGATCAATCTGGACTCCTTTTTTTATTTAAATTTTTATTTGTTAGGATTTTATTGTAGTAAGCCAGCAAATCAAAAATCTTAACTTTCTCAAGGATTGGGGGTATAATTGTGTCTCCCCAATGGCTTGGTGTATCCCTCCATTAATAAGGAAGAGATAGCAATTTTTGATTGAAAATTTTGCTGTCTTACACCACTTCCACAATCTGAGATCTTCATCCTCTATTAATCTTATACTTGAGAGGTATCTAATGAGCGTTAGATAGTCTTCTATGCCGCATAACATAGCGGGGGATTCAAATTTAATTGCCATTCAGTGTAAGAAAAGATCAGCAATTTTGACCAGTGGATTATTAGCAAAAAAATGAAGGTCAGGTAGGACATTGCTTAGTGATGTTTCCTTTAGCCAAACATCATATCAGAAGGATGTATTTTTTCCATTGCCTACTCTTGAAAGGGTGAAGTCTTGGAAGGTTTGGCCAAGCTTGAGAACTCCTCTCCAGAAAGGCGAAGCCACTCTTGAAGTTGTGTTATAAGTGGGCAAAGGCAAATGACAATTGTAATATGTGCTTGAATTACCTTCTTCCAAGGTCTTTCTAGTTGTGTATAGAAGTTCCACCACTATTTCAGAACTAAAGAGTGATTCCATGTTTTAAGGTTCCTGATCCCCAACCCACCCATGTGTTTTGGGTGACACATCATAGACCAATTTGCTAGACACTTGACTCTTCTGTAATGCTCTCCTCTCCACAAAAAATTTCTGCAAGCAGTGTTAATTTTCTAAATGACCAAATCAAGTAGCAAGAAGACAGACATCCAATATTCTAGGATGGCACTAAGGACAGAGCATAAGAGTTAATCATCCGGCCAATGATAGAACCTTATGCTTTCAGCTAGCACGTTTCTTATCTAGTTTTTCCAAAATAAAATTTCAGTTGTGTGTTTCAGAGATGTGTTATGCAGGGGTATAACTAGGTAGTTGATTAGTAGTGGGGCAGTTGAACATCCAAGCATCTTGGCATATGTTTCTATTTCCTCCATTGGCAAACCTAAACCAATGATATTGGATTTATTTAAACTTATTTTCAACCTAATGAGAAGTTCAAAAGTGTATAGAATGACTTTCAGAGTGTTGATCTCCAACTTCTTTACTTTACAGAAGACAATTGTATTGTCCACATGTTGTAAGTATTTAATTTTTCTCATTTGTTTGAAGAGGGCCAAGGCAATTTATAATTATAAGGTTGTTATTAGAAGCTTTGATGAGCATCCATCTTAACGCATCTGCAGTTAGTATAGACAGATGTGGGGATTGTGGGTTGCCTTACTTTAATCCTTTTTTGCTATGGAATGATCTCCTCATTTCACCATTGATGATAAGTGAGGACGTGTTAATCTGAAGCATCGAGAGCACCCACCTTTGCCATATGAGGCTAAAGTCTCTTCTTTCCATCAACTAACTGAGAAACCACCAAGAAACTCGACCAAAAGCCTTTTTAAAGTTGATTTTATAAAGAATTCCTTTATCTTTGGTCCTCACCTTTTTAAAGTTGATTTTACAAAGAATTCCTTTCTCTTTGGTCCTCTTGTAGTGTGAAATAATTTCAGCCTCTGTGATATAGCTCTCATGAATCATTTTATTTCTGATGAATGTTGATTGTGTCTCTGATATTAGTGGATCTATGACTTGTGTTAGCCTTATGGATAGAACTTTTGAGAGGATTTTAATGATACTACTTTCCAGGCTGATTGGACGGTAGTCTCTAACATTAGTACTCTTTTTTCCTTTAGTATTAGAACAATGTTTGTGTGGTTTATTCTAGATAGGTCCGATGGCGATATGTATACAACTTCAAAGAAGACCAAGATATTAGGTTTAAGGAGCTGCTAGTGTTTTTGAAATAAAGATATTGGGAACCCATCCAGGCCGGGAGCTTTGTCTCTTGGGAGGTTGAAAATGGCATCTTTGATTACTGTTTAGAGAATGGACATTCTATCTGGACTGAGACTAATATTGTTTCTAGGGTATAATGCCTCCCAATTGGCTTCCACCATTTTTATGGCTTTCAAAGCCATGGATTCCCTTACTTTCAACTCTAAATGGCCATCAGACCAAATCATGCTTGACTTGTTGATGCTCGAGAATTGGATCTCTTGTTTTGTCTTAGTCCAACTATACAATGGGATCGGTGGGGAACAAGCATTCAGGAAATTTATCAGGAGATTCATTGGCACTATCATTCCTTATGGCCTTGATTCTCTTAATCAGATCAATATGATTAGTCCTTTAGATCCCTCTATCCTTCTAGAGCAAGTCCTCCATTTGTTGCACCTGTTTCACATGTCCTTGCATCCTGCTAGGTTCGAGCCCATAAATGCAGCCAAACAAAAGATAATAGACTTCATTTTCTGCACTCCAACTATTGTTCCTAGCATGACAAAGCTCCAAGATCGATCTATTGTGAGGTTCAAGAAACATTCTACTAGCATCCTGGACATAAGATTCCACAACGAGGTGATAAAGATCCTATTGTTGGAAATTAGTGATGGCATCAAAATAGTTCTCCATAATCTCATCACTTTTGAGCAATGTTACCACCAAATCGACCCTTGTGTCACAACCTGTGCAAAATTCATGAACTGCCTGATAAACAAAGAAAGTGATGTGATCTACTTGAAAGGAGTGGGATCTTGTTGAACAAGCTATCCACCAGCAAGGATGCAGCCTTTTTCTTTAGCAAGTTGAGTCCAAGGGCCAAAATTAGGCCAATATATTTAAAAAGCCTAATTGATGATGTTAGCAGATATCACAAGAAGAAATGACAAAGGTGGTATGCTGATCTAAAGCCCAATTATTTCTCCAATCCATGGGTGACGATCTCGGTGGTGGCCGCTACTATCCTTCTTATTCTCAGCTTCATGGAAACCTATTATTTTGCCCTTAGCTATTATCATAGGTGATGGCTTCGGTCTCTTGCCATAATAAAGAGAAGCCACCATTGAGGATTGATCATCTCTTTGATTATTGGACATTTGATGTTTCTTTCTTTTGTTTTGATGGGTTTTCTTGTTGGAATATAATTAACTACAATTTTATAATAATCATGGGTAAATATAGGTTCATGAAGTTCTAGAGTTTTGATCATCTCTTCACCTTTCATATTAATACATGTATGGGTATTAAATAGTCATGAATGTGATGAAATTCAGGCGTTTGTTTCATGAATGGAAGGTGCCTCTAGAAGCATTTTGGAGCATTCTAAATGCCCTATTGTGCCAAATCATTTGTACCAAGTGGAATTAAAATTTCATAGTATCCTCCTCCTTTTCATGTGTGCAAGAGAGCCCATCAAATGTCCAACAAAGTGGTATCAGAGCTTTGCAAGATTGGGGGAGAAGATGGCTATGACAAAGTGTGGACTTCCACTCCAATACAACTTTGATGATTGGTCAATTTGACTGAAGGCCATACTTAGATCACAAGGGGCATAGGAAGTTGTCAACAAAGGCTATGAAGAGGATCAAGCAAAAGTATTGTTAAATCAAGCCCAAAAAGGTGCCTTGGAGAGGAAAAGGAAGAAAGATCTAAAGACATGTTTAAGAAGGTGACGATGCAACCACTTCAAAATTCTCACAAAGGAATACAAAATGTGAAAAAAAAATCATCTCCAAAGCCTTAGAGCCGAGTTTGAAGCACTCCACAGGAAGAAGTCTGAATCCATCTCCAATTATTTCACAATAGCTTTGGCTATTGTCAACCAAAATGAAAACAAATGGTGAAAATTTGCAAGATGCTCATGTGATTAAGAAGATGCTTAGAGCATTGTATTCAAAGTTTGAACAAGTTGTGGAGGCTACTAAGGAGTCCAAGGACTTAGAGTCTGTTGGGTATAAAGTATCCCCCAGCCAAAGTTCGTGTCAGGAGTACCCCTCCAGGGATTTTATCGACGTCCGACCTTCGGTGACATCTTTCCGAACCTCTCCGGTGGTCGAGCCTCTGCAACATTCTCAAGTCCTGCCGATGGATAAACTCCTATCCATGTCGACCGGATTCTCTGCGACGGACGGACTCTCCTCAAGTGTCTACGGCGGTCGACCACCTTCTAGCCTTCGTCCGGGCTCCTGCGAGAGCCAAATTTCTTCCCCGAACTCCAACTACGGGTAGCCCTCGCCCGGGCTCCTACGGGAGTTGGACTTCGTCCCCAAACTCCAATTACAGGCAGCCTTCGCCCGGGCTCCTACGGGAGCCGGACTTCATCCCCAAACTCCAACTGCGGGTAGCCTTCGCCCGGGCTCCTACGGGAGCCGGACTTCTTCCCCGAGCTCTGGCTGCAGGTAGTCTTCATCCGGACTCCTACGGGAGCCGGACTTCTTCCCCGAGCTCCGGCTGCAGGTAGCCTTCATCCGAGCTCCTACGGGAGTCGGACTTCTTCTCCGAACTCCGGCCGCAGGTAGTCTTCATTCGGACTCCTACGGGAGCCAGACTTCTTCTCCGAGCTCCGACTGCAGATAGTCTTCATCCGAACTCCTATAGGAGCCGGACTTCTTCCCTGAGCTCCGGCTGCAGGTAGTCTTCATCCGGACTCCTACGGGAGCCAAACTTCTTCCCCAAACTCCGACCACAGGTAGTCTTCATCCGGACTCCTACGGGAGCCGAACTTCTTCCCCGAGCTCCGGCTACAGGTAGTCTTCATCCGAACTTCTACGGGAGCTGGACTTCTTCCCCGAGCTCCGGCTGCAGGTAGCCTTCATCCGAGCTCCTACGGGAGTCGGACTTCTTCCCCAAACTCCGGCCGCAGGTAGTCTTCATTCGAACTCCTACGGGAGCCGGACTTCTTCCCCGAGCTCCGGCTACAGGTAGTCTTCATCCGGACTCCTACGGGAGCCGGACTTCTTCCCCGAGCTCCGGCTGCAGGTAGTCTTCATCCGGACTCCTACGGGAGCCAGACTTCTTCCCCGAGCTCCAGTTGCAGGTAGCCTTCATCCGAGCTCCTACGGGAGTCGGACTTCTTCCTCGAACTCCAGCTGCAGGTAGTCTTCATCCAGACTCCTACGGGAGCCGAACTTCTTTCCTGAGCTCCGGCTGCAGGTAGTCTTCATCTGGACTCCTACGGGAGCTGAACTTCTTCCCCGAGCTTCGGCTGTAGGTAGCCTTCATCCGAGCTCCTACGGGAGTCGGACTTCTTCCCCGAACTCCGACTGCAGGTAGTCTTCATCCGGACTCCTACGGGAGCCGGACTTCTTCTCCAAACTCCGGCTGCAGGCAGTCTTCGTCCAGACTCTTACGGGAGCCGGACATCCACCCTGAACTCCTATTGCAGGTAGACCTCATCCGAACTCCTACAAATGCCGGACTCCGAACTTCTACAGCAAGCTATCGACTCGGAGCTTCTGCTACAAGCGATCTACTTCAAATTTCTACTACGAGCAGTCCGCACCGGATTTTCACTGTAAGCCTTCACCCGAGCTCCCATTGTGGATGAATTCCTTTCGAATTTTCACTACAGGCAGGCTTCGGCCGAGTCCCCTCGATAAATGATCCCCATCTGGGCTTCTACTGAGATCAAACTTCGATCGAACTCCTGTAGCGGATAGATTCCGGACGAACTCCTACGGCACACGGACTCCAGCAGCTGGATCCCTCCAGTGGATGAACCTCTCCAGCGCCATCCGACATCCACTGTCGGTCGATCTGTTGCTGAATTCTGCATGAAACCGAACTTCATCTACAGAAAGTCTCTGGCCGAGCTCCTACAGTAAATGACCCTCGCCTGCAGTATTAATGCCCAAGGCACCCAACGGTAGAAGGCTCGCTGCAACACCCGAGCTCCTCTCAAATGGATAGCTATCTCTCCCCACCAGACACCTCAACCGAGCTTCGACCGACAGGCCTGGACTCCCTGGCAGGCCATAGTAATGGCCACGACTCTGCTCCACTCCCTGCGATGGATTCCGTGCGGCTTCACCACTCCCTGGCAGGCCATAGTAATGGCCGCGACTCTGCTCCACTTCCTGCGACGAATTCCGCAAGGCTCCACCACTCTCTGAAAAGTCACGACAACAGACACTGCTCCACTCCTCGCAACAGGCTCCACGTGGCAGGCTACGGTGATAGCCACGACTCCACTCCACCACTCTTCGTAACAAACTCCTCCTAGTCCCGAATGGCCCACTACCAGGCAGTTACAAATATTGCTATCAGTCTGTTGCACCCTCCACCTATAAAAAGGGGACCCCAGATACATTATTCTCTAAGCTCTAATTTCTATCTCAAAATTTTGCTAAAATTTTTGTTCGAGCACTCCATTCTTGTTGAGGCAGAAAACTGACTTGAGCATCGGAGGGTCTTGCCGGAGCACCCCCAACTCCAGTTTAGACTTTCTTTGCAGGTCCCGACGGCGACCGCGACTCCCTCGACTCTAGCTTCTCCGATGTCGGCGGATTTTTGCACCAACAGGATTGGCGCTAGAGGAAGGGGTCTGTGTCTTCGCAGTACCCTTGTTCTTAAAGGAGCACTAAATGGGACCACCTCCGGTCATCTTCTCCGACATCCTCTTCTCCTTCCTCTACTAGATCTTCGCCCGATGCCTCCCCACAAAGCATCCACTCGACGATCCACGACCTCCACGGTCAGATCTCAGGCTCCGGCCTCACCTCCAATTTTTCAGGCTCTTCCTCCTCCGGCAACGACGGTTGGTGCGGAGCAATTCGACCTACTGGTTCAGCAGGTCAAAGGCCTCACTGAAGCGGTGCAGGCAATGCAGCAGCAGCAGCAGCCGCAGGTGTCAGTGCGACTGGAGAGAACATCATCGGAACTCCAAAATCTGATGGTAGGATGGGCCACTTGGGCCAGTCGCCCCGTCTTTCCCAGAAAGATGAATCTGAGGGTGGAGAGCCCTCAGTCAGATCACGATTCTACTCCTGGAAGATCTCTACCTCCATTTTGTCAGAAGACCCTCGAGACCCATAGTCGAGAGGATTTCCTAGACCGGAGGCTCCAGAAAATGAACCGACAGATCGAAGAACTCTGCCACGCTCCCCCCGCTTATGGTGAGGACATTTGTACTGACCCTCCCTTTTCTCAAATGATCATGCAGGAACCGATCCCGCCAAACTTCAAGCTCCCTCAATTTGAAAGCTACGATGGGACTTCGGACCCACTTGACCACCTGGAGGCCTTCCGGACAATGATGCTACTTCATGGCGCGCCAGACGCCATCTTGTGCCGAGCTTTCCCATCCACCTTGAAGGGAGCAACGAGAAACTGGTACTCGACGCTGAAGCTGGGTACCATCTTTTTCTTTGATCAGATGAGCCACCAGTTTGCAGCTCATTTTGTTAGCAGCCGGCGTCTCCGGAGGGGTTCGGAGTCCCTCATCAACATCAAGCAGAGGGAGGGGGGTCCATTCGGGCGTACGTCAACCATTTCAATGTCATCACGTTGGAGGTCCGGAACTTGGACCAATCGGTCACGATGGCCGCTCTGAAAGGCGGCCTTCAGAAGAACGATCTTTTATTCTCCCTGAAAAAGAAGTACCCCAGGGATTTTGCTGATTTGTTGGCTCGGGCCGAAGAGTACGCCCGAGCAGAAGAAGCCTTCAAGATGAGGAATGAGGAGACCGTGAGAGAACGATAGGCGGGAGACTCGAGTAAACCCGCAGTCAAAAAAGGGCCGAGAGAAGCTCGGCCACGTTCTCGAACTCCTCCCGGGCACAGGCACGCCCAGACTCCTCCCCGAGCACGCAGACAGAGAAGCCCGGAGCATCGGGTTCGGTGGGGCTCTCCCCTAGGAAGATTCTGCAGCTATGCCCCCCTCAACGCATCGAAAACCCAGGTGCTGATGGAAGTCAGAGAGCAGCTCCCAAGGCCAGAAAGGATGCACACACACCCCGAGAAGCGCAATCCTAACAAGTTCTGCCTCTACCATCGTGACCACGACCACGACACAGAGGAATACATTCAACTTCGAGACGAGATCGAGGAGCTCATCAAACGAGGTCAGCTCGACAGGTTCATTCGACACTGGCCTGAGGGTAGAGAAGATCAGCCAAGGGCCCTACCGCAACCTGAGTCACTGAGGAGGGAAGAACAGCCTGAAGATCGGCCTCCAATTGGGATCATCAACTCCCCCTCTGAAAGACTTTGATGGGGAGCAGACCTTCTACAGCCCTGAGATTTGAAAAATCCATAAATGTATTACGAACGACTTCGCTTTAAATCGAGATTCCTTTCAGATTTGCACATCTTTTCCTTTTGGCATGGACTTGTAATGACAGGGGATAACCCATTCAGACAACGAAAATAGCACCTAACATGGGCGAAATCGAAAGTCCGATTATTTTTAGACCAGACGAGGGGAGAGGCCCTACAGCGCCCATATGCACCCGCATGACCATGTTAGGGACAGGAGGAGAACCTCGCCCTAACATGAGCAAGGTCGAAGGCCCGGTTATTTTTAGACCGGATGGGAGGAGAGGCCCTACAGCGTCCATATGCGCCCCCACGGCCATGTTAGGGACAGGAGGAGAATCTCACCCTAACATGAGCAAGGTCGAAGGCCCGATTATTTTTAAACCGGATGGGGGGAGAGGCCCTGCAGTGCCCATATGCGCCTCCATAGCCATGTTAGGCACAGGAGGAGAACCTTGCCCTAACATGAGCAAGGTCGAAGGCCCGGTTATTTTTAGATTGGATGGGGGGAGAGGCCCTACAGCGCCCATACGCGCACCCACAGCCCTGTTAGGGATAGGAGGAGAACCTTGCCCTAACATGAGCAAAGTCGAAGGCCCGATTACTCTTAGACCGGATGGGGGAGAGGCCCTGCAATGCCCATATGTGCCCCCACAGCCCTATTAGGAGTAAGAGAAGAACCTCGTCCTAATCTGAGCTGAGATCGACTGCATCAGAAATAGGGGAAGAACATCATCCTGACACCAACTAAGGTCTGGCCAGTCGAGACCTGATAAGAAAGAAGAGAACCTTCTCGACGGTCCTTCTACGTTACCGCGACCCCATAAAAAACCAGGAGGAACCCTTGCTTAAAAGGAAGAGGAAAATGTGAAGGAAAAGCGATGGACTACACCAGCGAAAAAATGAAGGCCAAACTATATCAAAGACACAAAGGACCTCGTTTTTGTGAAGTAGAAGAAAGAGAAAGAGAGATCTACGGTCACGAACGAAAAGGCAAATCAACATGGTAATGCCTAAGAACCTTCAGACGAGGTCGACGTCGAACAAATCAAAAAACTCAAGAAATTTGGTAATGACGATCTGATACAAAGATGAACAAGCAATCTTCGGACAACATCGACATCGCACGGGATAAAAAATGAAAGAAATTCGGTGGACGACAATCCAACACGACGTGCGGGCAAGGTAACAAAGATCTTCCTTTCATTTTATTAGCAAAGTGTGCGTTACAGAGCCCAGAAGGCCAAAAAAAAAAAAACAACAACAACAAACAAACAAACGGCAAAAGAAGACATATAGAAGGACGAAAGGCAAAAAGAGCCCTAAGGGGGCCCGGCTTCCTCCGACTTCGAACTTTCGGCTTCGAACCTCATCAGGGAGTGCCTTAAGCTCTTGACTTCTTCTTCCAATTCTTTCTCCCTCATTAGCATCTCCATATACCTCTGATGAAGCCGCTGTCTTTCGTTCTCCACCTCTCGGCACCTCTTTCTTAGGACCTCGGATTCTGCCTCCGCATCTTTGACTGCCTGCTGCTCGTATACCAGCTGGATCTTCAATTGCTGCAGTTCAGCCTTCCCCTCCCCAAGGGCGACAGATAGCTCTTCTACGGTTCCTCTCAGGGATTGAAGTTCGTCGGGATTCCGAACAGGAGCAAACAGAGCTCCTTCAAATAATTGCCTTTGAAGGCGGACAACCTCATCGGTCGCCATCCTGAGCTTTCCCTTGTAGTCATCCACCTACTTGCACCAGCCGGTCCGATATGCGTTATAGTTCGCCTCGACATCCTGGAGTTGTTGCTGAAGGTCAGAGAACTTCTTCGACCATTCTCGATCGCAGTCGGCCCGAGTTGAAAGCCAGGACGAGCTTCCTTCCAACTGACTGATCCTCTCCTGTGCAGCCGACAGCTCCGCTCTGAGAGAGCTGATCTTGAAAACTTGAGCCCAAGATCGGTCGCTGGCGTGCTTCTTATATTCCTCGAGCTCCTTCTCGAAGTTTGCTTTCCTCCGACTGTACTCCATGATCCCCTTCACGTGAAGGTTCCGAAAGTAGGTGGCCTCTGCGGTGGCCTCAGAGTGCCTCTCCCTCAATCTACGAAGTTCGCCCTCCATCTCCTTCGACTTTTTTGTTAAATGATGAACTTTCTTCCTCAGATGTTGGATCGTGGACTTCAGCGGAACTCCCTGTGGCAAGGGAAGCACTTCGACAGGACACTGCCATCGGGAGACAAAAGCGTCAAGGCGCGTCTCATTGCAGAAAAAAAAAAGAGTGGAGAAGCCCTCCATAAGGAGAAACCCAATTTTATTGATTGAATGTTTCTTAAAGACAAAAGGGAAAAAAAAATTGTAGTAAGAGAAAAATACAAAGTCAGAGGTCTCAGACCTCTGAAGTAGGAGTTGGGGAGCTCGGTGTTCTTAGAAGGAGGGCTGCGGTGGCAGCGGCAGTAGGAGAGGGCCTGGCTTCATCTTCAGATGCCTCGTCCAAGAAGCTGAGGTCGAGCTCGAGAAATTTCTTGACCATCTTCTCTTGGCAGAGCTCGAACCCTTTGATGAACGCATCTTGGCCGAACTTGACGTTCAGTGTTGCTCCTTGGATTGATTTTGATGATTACAAAGTATTTGAAGGGGTACTAATGATTTTTGCTTGAAAAAGACTTATTGCATGTCAGGGGCAAAATCATAATTTTATCAAATTCTGATTTGAAAGCATCAAGTGCTAGAACAAAAGATTTTTGTGATCCATTGGTGAAAATTTTATAGTTTTTGGACATATATTTTGAAAGATATCCATGTTTGAAAATTTGAGTCGACCCCATGAGTCGACTCATGGCACAATGAGCTGATTGGCACGCAGATTTTTTGGCTGGCACAGTCTGTGGTCGACCCATGAGTCGACCCCCAAGGCATGAGTCGACCCATGAGTCGACCTCTACTGTTTTTATGCCAAATTTACAGAATCTTGATTTTTTGTTGGTTTTCTGTTATTTTTCCACAGAGGTCGACCCATGAGTCGACCCATGAGCATGAGTCGACCCATGAGTCGACACCTGTGATGGAAAAGTTTCACAACGGCTAGTTTTTAATCCATTTTAAGTGTATTTAATGCTCATTTAATGTGGACTAACGGCTCTATTTCAGCCCAGATTGCTCTCCACCATTCCTTAAAGTTATAAAAGAGACAAAAAGATGGGAATCATCAACAAGAATCAAGAAGAGAGATTTTTGAAAAGAGGATTTCAAGCATACTTTTCAGCCCTAAGCAAGAGCTCACTCAAAGCATTCAAGAAGCCTTTAATTCAAGCTCACCAACTCCTCAAGTGCTCATTCAAGTCTCCAACCATCTTGAGAAAATCGAAAAGAGCCTTCTTCTCTTTGAGTAAAGTATATTTAAAGCCTCATTCGCTCATTTAAGGAGCTTCTTATGTATTTCTTGTGCTATTGATTGTAATACTCTGTTTGAGTTTTTGTTTTTGTTTTGGAAGGGTTCCAAAACAAGGGAAGATTAATCCGAACCTGGAATCGGAGTGTATTGGGTTGGCTTGTATCTGAAAAATAAGTGGACTAGCTTGGGATAGCTAGAGTTGGAGTTTTCGACTAGTGTATTCAGGTTGAATACAAGTTAATGGATTGAAATTCCCAAGTAGGAGCTTGGGGAGTGGATGTAGGTGCAAGGTTGGCACCGAACCACTATAAATTCTTTTATTTGTATTGTACCTAATTGCTCTTCTTTAGAACTTCTTTATTCCCTTGCATTCTTGCTTTTAATCATTAGCCTTAAATCAACTATACTCTCCCTATTTATTTAGCTATTGTTAAACATTTTTCATAAGACATAAGTTAAGTTTAAAATTTTTAGAAACCCAATTCACCCCCCCTCTTGGGTTGCATAGCTGGACAACAAGTGGTATCAGAGCCCGGTGCTCTAGCCCTACTTTGATCTAACCAATCAAAAAGCTAAAGATCTATGACAACTCAAGTTGACACTTCTCTAGCTGAGGGGCAGTCCACTAACCATCCTCCACTTTTCAATGGGTCCAACTATACCTATTGAAAAGCTCGGATGAAAATCTTCATTCAAGCACTCGACTATGATATGTGGAGTATCATAGTAAACGGCCCTCATACACCCACTAAAATTGTTGATGGTATGGAATCAGCCAAATCCGAAATGATTAGGATGAGGTTGATAAGAAAATGGCACAACTAAATGTTAAAGCTATGAATGTTCTATATTGTGCTCTTGATGCTAATGAATTTAATCATATTTCAACTTGCTTGTCTGCTAAAAAAATATGGGATAGATTAGAAGTAACCCATGAAGGAACTAATCAAGTAAAGGAGTCTAAAATTAACATGCTCGTGCATAAATATGAATTGTTTAAAATGGAGTATGATGAGTCTATAACTGAAATGTTTACTCGCTTTACTGATATTATAAATGGTTTAAAGAGTCTTGGTAAGTCCTATTCTAACAGTGAGCTTGTAAGAAAGATTCTCAGATCCTTATCAAGAACTTGGGAAGTCAAAGTGACCGCCATCCAAGAAGCCAAAGATCTAAACATCCTACCCTTGGAAGAACTTCTTGGATCATTGATGACACATGAGCTGAGCATGAAATAACATCAAGAGGAAGAAGTTAAAAAGAAGAGAACAATCACCCTCAAATCCACAGCTCAACCAAATGAAGAAACTGATGACACCGATAATGAAGAGCAGGATGAAGAGATGGCACTCATTACCAGAAGGTTCAAGAAGTTTTTAAGAAAAATGAAACAAGGAATGAGGAAGAGGCCACTCACAAAAGGAGAACAGAGCAAAGAAAAGGACAAAGACCAACCCCTTATCTGCTATGAATGTAAGAAATCGGGATACTTCAAGTCTGAATGCCCACAACTGAAGAAGGATCTCAAGAAGTACAAGAAGAAGGCCATGATGGCTACTTGAAGTAAGAGTGATGACTCAAGCTCTGAAGAGGAAGACTCAACTGAACAAGCCAACTTGTGCCTTATGGCACATGAAAATGAGGTAAACTCCGAAACTCCTAGTGACTTTACATTTGAAGAACTTCATGAAGCTTTTTATGATTTAATTGATGAACTAAAAAAACTAGGGATAAAGAACAAAGATCTAAAATCAAAAAATCAATCTTTACTGAAATAAAATGAAAGCATTTCAATTAAAAAATCCACCCTGCTTCAAGAAAATCAAAATTTAAAGAATGAAATTGCCAAGCTAAAATCAATAGTTAAAAAATTCACCTTGAGTTCTAATAAACTTAATATGATTCTTGAAAATCAAAAGGCCGTGTATGATAAGGCTGGACTTGGCTATAACCCCTTGAAGAAATAAAAGTATCTGAAAAATATCTATGTAAACTCTTCAAGTAACAAGTTTTCTAATATTACTTGCTTCAAATATGGTAGAGTAGGATACAAGTCATACACTTGCTTCTCTAACAAATCTGTAAACTCAAATGTAAAGAAAATATGGGTTCCAAAAGGAACCATTATGACTAACCAAAAAGGACCCAAGAAAGCTTGGGTACCTAAAACAAAAACTTGACTTTTGCCTGCAGGTGTGTCTAGCATCCCAAGGAGGAAACAGGAAATGATATCTTGATAGTGGATGCTCAAGACACATGACTGATGATGAATCCCAATTCATCACACTTGATGCTAAGAATGGAGGGATGGTCACCTTTGGAGAAAATGGTAAAGGAAAGATCATTGGTATAGATAATATTGGTATCACTCCCTTCAAGTACATTGAAAATATTTTGTTAGTAGATGGTTTAAAGCATAATTTACTAAGCATTAGTCAATTTTATGATAAAGGATATAAAGTTATTTTTAAATCTTCTGTTTGCATTGTAACTAGTCCTATTAATGATGGCATTAAATTTGTTGGACATAGACATGGTAATGTTTATATGGTAGATTTGAATGATCTATCCAAGATAAACATGCAATACCTAGTATCTTTGAATACCAAGATTGATGAGACTAATTGGCTTTGGCATCGTAGGCTTGCACATATTAGCATGCATTCACTTTCAAAACTAATTAAGAAGGAATTGATTCTTGGTTTGCCAAAATTAAATTTTGAAAAGGATAGAATCTGTGATGCATGCCAACTAGGTAAACAAACAAGAGTTTCATTTGAATCTAAAAATATTATTTCAACCTCTAGACCTTTAGAGCTATTGCACATGGATTTATTTGGACCTACTAGAACTACTAGTCTAGGAGAAAAATGATATGGTTTTATAATTATTGATGATTTCTCTCGTTTTACATGGGTTTTCTTTTTGGCACACAAAGATGAAACTTTTCAAGTTTTCTCTAAATTTTATCGAAAAGTCACTAATGAGAAAGGATTTTCAATTCTAAATATTTGAAGTGATCATGGAACCGAATTTGAAAATCAAGACTTTGAAAAATTTTGTGATGAAAAGGAAATAGGCCATAATTTTTCTGCACCTAGGACACTCCAACAAAATGGAGTAGTAGAAAGGAAAAATAGAACCCTAGAAGAAATGGTCCGTACCATGCTATGTGAAAGCAACCTTCCAAGATACTTTTAGACGAAAGCTATTAACACAGCATGTTATATTTTAAATCATGCTTTAATTAGATAAATTTTAAAGAAAACCCCCTATGAACTTTGGAAAAGAAAAAAACTTAATATTGCATATTTTCATATTTTTGGTTGTCGATATTTTGTATTAAATAATGGTAAAGAAAGACTTGAAAAATTTGATACAAAATCCGATGAAGTAATCTTTCTTGGTTACTCCTCCTCTAGTAAAGTTTTTAGAGTTTTTAACAAAAGAACCTTAGTAGTAGAGGAGTCAATACATGTTGTCTTTGATGAATCTAACGATCTTCCTTCAAGGAAGAATGAAGGTGTTGATGATGCAGATCCTCTTATAGAAGGAATGAAGGAGATCACTCTGAAAGATTCAATAATTCAAAATGATGAGGAACATGAAGACAAACAGGATGAGGGAGGTGAAGAACAACAAGAACAACCTCAAGGTACAAATGACCTACCCAAAGAATGGAGGTATGTTCACAATCACCCTAAGGAGCTAATTATTGGTGATCCTATGCATGGGGTAAGAACTCATTCTTCACTTAAAGATGCATTCAATCATTGTGCTTTTGTCTCTCATCTTGAACCTAAAAAACCATTGAAGAAGCTGAAAAAGATTATAATTGGATTAATGCAATGTAAGAAGAACTTAATCAATTTGAAAGAAATAAAGTATGGACTTTAGTATCAAGACCTAAAAATTATTCAATAATTGGCACAAAATAAATTTTTAGGAATAAATTAGATGAACATGAAAATGTAATAAGAAACAAAGCAAGATTGATTGCTAAAGGTTATAATCTAGAAGAAGAAATTGATTTTGATGAGACCTTTGCACCTGTTGCTAGATTAGAGGCAATTAGACTTCTACTTGCATATGCTTGCTTTATGAAATTTAAATTATTTCAAATGGATATCAAAAGTGCCTTTTTAAATGAATATATTGCTGAAAAAGTCTATGTAGAATAACTCTCAGGTTTTGAAAATCATGCTTTTCCTAATCATATTTTTAAATTAAATAAAGCTCTATATGATTTGAAACAAGCACCCAGGGCTTGGTATGAAAGGCTAAGCAAATTTTTACTCGTTAATGATTTTTCAAGAGGCAATGTAGACACAACCCTTTTCATTAAAAAAAATCAAGATGATATATTAGTTATACAAATATATGTTGATGACATTATCTTTGGGTCTACTAATGAATCTCTTTGTCAAGATTTTGCAAAGCTCATGCAGGGAGAGTTCGAGATGAGCATGATGGGAGAACTTACATTCTTCCTCGGACTCCAAATCAAACAAACAAAGGAAGAAATCTCCATCACCCAAAGCAAGTACACAAGGGAATTACTCAAAAGGTTTGGAATGGAGAACTCCAAAGCAATTGGCACACCCATGAGCCCTTCATGTAAGCTTGACAAGGATGAAGAAGGTAAAAGTGTAGACTTAAAATATTATAGAGGTATGATTGGCTCTCTATTATATTTAACTGCAAGTAGACCTGATATCATGTTTAGTGTTTGTCTTTGTGCTCGATTTCAATCTAATCCTAAAGAATCTTACTTGAATGCTGTTAAAAGAATCCTTAGATATTTGAATGGTACTCAAACTCTAGGATTATGGTACTCTAAGGACTCATTAATTGATTTAATAGGATATTCATATGCTGATTTTGCTGGATGTAGATTAGATAGAAAAAGCACTAGTGGAGCTTGCCAATTTCTTGGAGTTAACCTAATCTCCTGATTTAGCAAGAAACAAAATTCGGTAGCACTGTCTACAGCCGAGGCCGAATACATTACAGTCGAAAGTTGTTGTGCTTAAATCTTGTGGATTAAGCAACAACTCGAAAATTTTGGTATCAAACTTAATGAAACTCTCATAAGATGTGATAACACTAGTGCCATAAATCTTACTAAAAATTCAATTCAGCATTCTAGGTCTAAACATATTGAAATCAGGCATCATTTTATAAAAGAACATGTTCAAAACAAAGACATAATTTTTGACTATGTTTGTACTGAAAAATAATTAGCCGACATCTTTACAAAGGTCCTAAGTGAAGATAGATTCTGTGAAATTAGGAGAGAACTAAGAATCCTTGATCCATCTGCTTAAATATCTCTCTAATCCCAAGGGTTCAATGTCAAAAACTCTTTGAACTCAATTCTCATCATTTCTCTTGGACTTAAAAGCTCAAAATTATCATTCTCATAATTGATCATTGAGCAAATATCCTTCTCCTAAAATTTCAAATTTTTCGAAAATTGTTCATCATTTTTTCTGAATTTCTGTGAACCATGAGTCGACCCCCTAGGGTCGACCCAATGGCAAACTTATAGTTTTTGGCTAAAATCCCACGGACTTCTATTTTTTGTTGAAAATCCGTCCTTTGAGCTGACCCATTCTACCGTCTTCTTCCTCCCTCCAAGCCATAGGTCCTCTTTCTCTTCTTCTCCAAACCCAAGTCTTTTCCCCAAGACTCTTCTCCCATCACCCCTTACACCTCAAACCGACCCTTAAGATTCAAGTTCTTCCCCATCTCATCTCTTCTTTGGAATGGATTGAGCGTGCCCTAGATTCTATCATTCTCCTCCAAATCGGGGTATCACTCCTCCAAAAATTCCTATCCTTCCCCTAAAATCCCTCTATCTCTTCACACATTTGACCTCCTAAGACCCTTGCTTGCTCTGGTGGTGGAAATGGCTCCAAAAATGAAGCTCCCATAAAGAAGGAAGTTGGTCCACGAGTTGGAACAAGGCGTGCGCAGGAAGAGACAAGCAACTGAGACCTCGTCAGCTTCAATCCCTGCTCCGGCATCTTCTCCAACTTTTTCTTAGTCTCCATTAAGCCCCAGTAAGATTCCCTTATCTGATAGAAAGGTAGAATCCGGGAAAAACATAGATTTCAGATTTTTTGAAAAAGAGGGGTTCTCCATTGGTTCAAAAATCAAAGATCAAGGTTGGAGATTCTACTGCTCACTTAAAGAAATTACCTATATGGATTTGGTTAAGAAATTTTATCTGAACTTGAGCTATGGCAATGGAACAGTAACATCCACTGTTAAGGGTATAGATATCTGTTTAGATCCTGTACTTTTGGGAGAGATTCTTTATTTACCCTGTGAGGGATACTCAAATATGAAACTCTCAGTCAAGGAAGAGGGAATTAATGTGATTCTAGGAAGAACCTTCTCGGAAAGCCTAAACAAACTAGAGGTCAAGATCCTTTCCATTGAGGTGAGGATACTACATCAAATGGTAACAAAGCTTTTCTTTCCTAGAAGTGGTAGGCATGACCTCCTCTCAGGCCGAGACATCTGCATCATATTTCATGTGATTACCCAAACTCCTCTAAACCTCCTAGCATTAATGATAGAAGCTATGAGGGAAACCCTGAATAGATCCAAGGCACATCTGCCTTTTGGTATGGCCCTCACTTTGGTATTCAGGAGGTTTGGAGTTAGTTTTGAGGGAGAGACAGCAGCTAGGCTTTCTCACTCTGACACCATCAACCAACATACTTTGCACCGCATGGAATTTACTAAGACAGATGGTGGTTGGACTAAAGGTGTAGAAGAGAGAGCTGAGGACAGAGCTGAGGAAGAAGGTCCTTCATCACCTCTCCATGATATCAGGACAGCATCTCCAGACATTCAGTTCATTTCAGATCCCGAGGCTGGCTCATCAGAGTCTACTAGGAGGCACACTCCAGTCCAGCAGCCAGATAGCAGAGTACATCCCTCAGAGATCAGATTGGCTGATGACCAGATAGAGATGATCTCTCAGCGTGTGGCTTCTTTACTATCTCAACAGTTGGGCACTTCAGCTTTTGCACAGGGATCCACATCACATGATGTATCTGATCAGACTTTGATCCCTCACATCTCCACTGTCTTTCAGATGATTTCAGATCAGTTAGTTCGGATTCAACAGCTTGAGGGTTATATATTGAGACTGACTGGGAGAGTACTTGACTTACAGGGGCAAGTGTTAGCTCTGGCACATCCACAGCCACAGGAGTGCATCACTGAGGTCTCAGACCTATCTACGGAGGCAGCCAGACTTAGAGGAGTCTTGGAGAGCGGATTTGATTTCCTGAGGAGAGAGATCAGAGGCTCTAGTGAGCATGCATCCACCCAGTTCACTGCACTACTACAGTCTGTCTCGAGAGCCTTGAACCTTCTGGATACCATCAGACTCTCTTTTGCAGTTCAGTTTGTTGCTTCTCAGCCTTCAGGATCATCTCACCCGCCCACTCGTGCCGGCACCTCCACTTGTGGCAGAGGCAGAAGGGGTCGAGGTCGAGCCCTTGGTCGTGATCCTTCATCTCCTCACCCCATCTCTGATTCATCTGACTCTGATCCATCCAGTCATGATCTCTACTAGATCCTGTTTAGCTAGTCTTTTCTTTAGTTTTAGTCTAAGAACTATCTTTTGAGCCATGTAATGATGTTGACTGATTGACTTTTGTATTTTGGTATATGTATTGGAACAACTATGTGGTATCAGTTACTTTTTGATTATATATATATACTCTTTGACTTTCAATGAATGACTTTCAAATTGAGTTATTTTTAATCATGTGCATGCAAAATAACTCATATCCATGATGTAAAATACTATGAATTGCAATATGGTATCCAATTGGTATATCTTTTATGTTTGCTGCATTCAGGGGGAGTAAAACAATATGCAACTAAGAAACAAGCAATAAAGAAGGAAGCTAAAGAAGTAACATTAGTAAAAGGGGGAGTAAACAAAAGTAACATTAGTAAAATTAATTTCATCAAAAGAAAGAAATAGAGAAAATTTATTCAGAAAAGGAGGAGTAAACAATTTTTATTGATGCTGTCAAAAAGGAGAAGAAATTAAAGAATCAAAAGCAAATTGATAAAAGAATCAAAAGCAAATTGATAAAAGAATCAAAAGCAAATTGAGCAAAATGTTAAGCAAATGAGCAGATTTTCAAAAGCAAACGAGCAGATTTTCAAATTCTTAGGCATGCTCTGATATCAAAATTAAATAATCAAATGAGCAAATGAGATATTTTCAAATGAGCAAAGAGCAAATTTTTAAAATTCTTAGGCAAATTCTGCTTTGCTCTGATAACAAAAATTCTGTTCTGATACCAAAATTAAATAATCAAATGAGCAAATTTTCAAATTCTTAAGTAATAGACAAATTGTTAGGCAAATGAGCAACACAAGCAAATGGGCACATGTATCACGTGCCAAAGAATCAATCTTCTTTTCAAGCAAATTCACTTATAAGTAATTTTTAATTTGATAGTAAATTTCTTATTTATCTTCAAACTACCTATGATGCATTTCATTCCTTTGAAAGTCATGCTCAATGTTTCATATATATGCTTTTGCTCAAGTATTTTGTCATCATCAAAAAGGGAGAGATTATTGCTCCTTGGATTGATTTTGATGATTACAAAGTATTTGAAGGGGTATTAATGATTTTCGCTTGAAAAAGACTTATTGCATGTCAGGGGCAAAATCATAATTTTATCAAATCCTGATTTGAAAGCATCAAGTGCTAGAACAAAAGATTTGTGATCCATTGATGAAAATTTTATAGTTTTTGGATATGTATTTTGAAAGATATCCATGTTTGAAAATTTGAGTCGACCCCATGAGTCGACTCATGGCACAATGAGCTGATTGGCATGCAGATTTTTTGACTGGCACAGTCTGTGAGTCGACCCATGAGTCGACCCCCAAGGCATGAGTCGACCCATGAGTCGATCTCTGCTGTTTTTAGGCCAAATTTATAGAACCTTGGTTTTCTGTTATTTTTCCACAGAGGTCGACCCATGAGTCGACCCATGAGCATGAGTCGACCCATGAGTCGACACCTGTGATGGAAAAGTTCCGCAACGACTAGTTTTTAACCCATTTTAAGTATATTTAATGCTCATTTAATGTGGACTAACGGCTCTATTTCAGCCCAGATTGCTCTCCACCATTCTTTAAAGTTATAAAAGGGATAGAAAGGTGGGAATTATCAACAAGAATCAAGAAGAGAGATTTTTGAAAAGAGGATTTCAAGCATACTTTTCAGCCCTAAGCAAGAGCTCACTCAAAGCATTCAAGAAGCCTTTAATTCAAGCTCACCAACTCCTCAAGTACTCATTCAAGTCTCCAACCACCTTGAGAAAATCGAAAAGAGCCTTCTTCTCTTTGAGTAAAGTGTATTTAAAGCCTCATTCGCTTATTTAAGGAGCTTCTTGTGTATTTCCTATGCTATTGATTGTAATACTCTGTTTGAGTTTTTATTTTTATTTTGGAAGGATTCCAAAACAAGGGAAGGTTGATCCGAACCTTGAATCGGAGTATATTGGGTTGGCTTGTACTCGAAAAATAAGTAGACTAGCTTGAGATAGCTAGAGTCAGAGTTTCCGACGAGTGTATTCAGGTTGAATACAAGTTAGTGGATTTGAATTCTCAAGTAGGAGCTTGAGAAGTGGATGTAGGTACAAGGTTGGTACCGAACCACTATAAATCCTTTTATTTGTGTTGTGCCTAATTGCTCTTCTTTAAAACTTCTTTATTCTCTTGCATCTTACTTTTAATCATTAGCCTTAAATCAACTATACTCTCCCTATTTATTTAGCTATTGTTAAACATTTTTCATAAGACATAAGTTTAGTTTAAAATTTTTAGAAACCCAATTCACCCCCCCTCTTGGGTTGCATAGCTGGGCAACATTCAGGTCCCTCATCTCTGCAGAGGCCTTGAACTCCTCCACCGCTTGGACCCTGACCTCCGAGACCAGAACCGAAATCTGCTCCATCAAATTGGCTACCTCGGCCTCCGCCTTCCTCACCATCTCCTCCGAGGCCTGCTTTTCTTTCTCAAGGGCCTCTCGGAGGTTGGCTACCTCGGCAGCCTTTTTCTTGAGGTGGGCGGCTTCGATCCGACGGCCCTCCTCCGCCTGGATAGCATCCCTCCTCATCCGGTTCATCACCTCGATGTTGGCAAGGAGCTGGTGCTCGATCTGCAAGGGCGGCTAGGAGGTCAGAATGAAAGTTGAGGAATTAATTAAATGAAGGAGCGAGGAGAAGGAGGAAAGTGAACCATTTACCTCGAGAAAGGACCCTAGAGAGTCCCAAATCCGCTGTTCAGGATCGGTGCAAACGATCCTCTGGATGACTTCGGGTAGGATGCAGTCGTCGATCAGTCGCTTTATTAGGCCCCTGTCATTAAAGGGATTCTCCACCGGCTCTTCTTCGGAACTGTGGGATTCTTCGACGGCGGCTCTGTGGCTACTCATCCTGCAGGCCACCGTCTTCCTTCTCCTCCCCCTCTCAACCCCTGGCACCTCCTCGAAGCGAGCCCCCGAAGCAGGAACCTCAGCGGGAGAACTCCTTGAAGAGGCCCGGGGAGCCGGGGGCTCAACGTCTGAAGGAACATCGACCGCGAGAGCCGCCTGGGTAGGCGTGGCCGAGCTCGTCTCCTCCATTCTGGCCTTCTTTATCGACCCGAAGGCCGCGGTGCCTTTTCTTTTGTGAACCTTGAGGCCCCTGGCAAGCATCCGTGCTGCTTCAGCGTCCATTCCTTCAAAAAAAAAAAAAAGAGAAGAAAAAGAAGAGAGAGAAAAAGAGATCAGCAATGGGGTGAAAAAGGAAGAGGTGACGTGCAATCAAAAAAAAAAAAAGGAAGAAAAGGGAGAAGAGAAGAAGAAAAGAAGAAGAAAGGAAAGATGGAATACTCGTAGGATCCAGGGGACTCAAGCTGATGTTGAACAAAAGCTGCTCGTTCAGATGATTGGGAAGGGAAGGAGTTGGATAACTAAGGAGCTTTCGGGCGGTCTGAAGGTCATCCTCCCCCAGGCTAGGAGCTCGACGGACAAAGTCCCTCAGGGAGCCCCAAGGGGGCAATCCCAGCTTCAAGGTCGGACATTGGACGTAGAGGTACTTCCTCTTTCAATTATGGATTGAAGAGGGAGCACCTTTCAGCAACCCCTTCTTGCCAAACTGAGGGGAGAAGTACCATCAGTCCTTTGTCGAGGGGTGGCGCTTGAAGGTGTAAAAATATCTAAACAAAGAAAGAGATGGCTGAACTTCGACTACGTGGCAAAGGGAGAGAAACCCTATCAGAAACCTAAAGGAATTCAGTGCAACTGAAGCTAAAGAAATGTCTAAAAAATAAAAAAGAGCGACGACGAAGGGCAGAAGCGAAAGTCAGAGCCCAGCACGGAAGGCCTCCTGGTACAGGCAGAAATGACCAGGTGGGGGGGTGCTAACCTGGTCGGCAGGACCAAGAAGCTCCAGATCGTACTTCGAAGGAACTCCATACTGAGCCTTTATCATTAAAAGTTCATCCGGAGTCAGAGAACAGAGAATGGCACCCGACGCAAAAATCGGGTGAGGCCCAGTCCCAGATGTGGATTCGTCTACAGTATGAGGGTTCTGGGGGGCTGAGGCAGACGAGCTCCTGAAACCGCTAGAGACGGAGGTGCCAGAAGATATTTTAAACAAGAATCCTAAAAATCTCGAAGAAATCAGGCGAAATAAGAGGTGAAAGGTTTGCGGGGGACCAAACCAGAGGAATGCGGCAGAAGAAAAATGGAGGAGAAGGGGCACCTAGATGGCAAGAAAAGGAATGAAAGTTCCGGGACTAACCTAAGTCACTCCGAAGGATGCAGAGGTGCAAGGAGAGGGATGACTTGAAGAACGCCTAGGGCCAAAGTGGACGCCAAGGAAGGTCAGAGCTCTCTGGGAGAAGGCAGACACCAACAGAACTTTCAGGCAGAATGAGACTCCTAGAGGCGGAAATGCGGGTTTAAATAGCCCCTAGGATCCGACGCTATAATGATCGCGGATCTCTCCAGGCCGACCCATTCTCGCCACATGTCCCACTCACCACAGCAGGCGGCTAAAAGTGGCTGACAACTGACAAAGCCATTACTGCACCGTACCTGGGGCAACGCTCCAGCGAGAATTCCGAAAGGACTCTTCAGATCGCCCCGATTTGAAAAGACTCCAGCACGCGCGCATTAAATGCCAGGATTTTCGAGGATGGTCGTGCACAGAATTCAAGGGGGCAACTTCGGCTTTAAAGATTTCTCTGTATTTCCTTCATTCGAAACTCGAACTCGAAAGTAGGGAGACTGGTGTTGGGTATAAAGTACCCCCAACCGAAGTTCATGTCAGGAGTGCCCCTCCAGGGATTCTATCGACGTTCAACCTTCGACGACATCTTTTCGAACCTCTCCAGCGACCGAGCCTCCGCAACATTCCCAAGTCCTGCTGACAGATAAACTCCCACCCGTGTCGATCGGATTCTCCACAACGGACGAACTCTCCTCAAGTGTCTACAGTGGTCGACCACCTTCTAGCCTTCGTCCGAGCTCCTGCGGGAGCCGAACTTCTTCTCTGAACTCCAACTGCGGGTAGCCTTCGCCCAAGCTCCTACGGGAGCCGAACTTCGTCCCCAAACTCCAACTGCGGGTAGCCTTCGCCCGGGCTCCTACGGGAGCCGGACTTCATTTCCAAACTCCAACTACGGGTAGCCTTCGCCCGGGCTCCTACGGGAGCCGGACTTCTTCCCCGAGCTCCAGCTGCAAGTAGTCTTCATCCGAACTCCTACGGGAGCCAGACTTCTTCTCCGAGCTCCGACTGTAGGTAGCCTTCATCCAAGCTCCTACGGGAGTCAGACTTCATCCCCGAACTCTGGCCGCAGGTAGTCTTCATCCGGACTCCTACGGGAGCCAGACTTCTTCCCCAAGCTCCGGCTGTAGGTAGTCTTCATCCGGACTCCTACGGGAGCCGGACTTCTTCCCCGAGCTCCGACTGCAGGTAGTCTTCATCCGGACTCCTACGGGAGTCAGACTTCTTCTCCGAACTCCGACCACAGGTAGTCTTCATCCGGACTCCTACGGGAGCCGGACTTCTTTCCCGAGCTTCGACTGCAGGTAGTCTTCATCCGGACTCCTATGGGAGCCGGACTTCTTCCCCGAGCTCCGACTGCAGGTAGCCTTCATCCGAGCTCCTACGGGAGTCGGACTTCTTTCCCGAACTCTGGCCACAAGTAGTCTTCATCCCGACTCCTACGGGAGCCGGACTTCTTCCCGAGCTCCGACTGCAGGTAGTCTTCATTCGGACTCCTACGGGAGTCGGACTTCTTCCCCAAGCTCCGGCTGCAGGTAGTCTTCATCCGGACTCCTACGGGAGCCGGACTTCTTCCCCGAGCTTCGACTGCAAGTAGCCTTCATCCGAGCTCCTACGGGAGTCGGACTTCTTCTCCGAACTCTGGCTGCAGGTAGTCTTCATCCGACTCCTACGGGAGTCAGACTTCTTCCCCGAGCTCCAGCTGCAGGTAGTCTTCATCCGGACTCCTACGGGAGCCAGACTTCTTCTTCGAGCTCTGACTGCAGGTAGCCTTCATCCGAGCTCCTACGGGAGTTGGACTTCTTCCCCGAACTCCAGCCGCAAGTAGTCTTTATCCGGACTCCTATGGGAGCCGGACTTCTTCCCCGAACTCTGGCTGCAGGCAGTCTTCGTCCGGACTCCTACAGGAGCTGGACTTCCACCCTGAACTCCTGTTGCAAGTAGACCTCGTCCGAACTCCTACAAAGGCCAGACTCCGAACTTCTACTGCAAGCTATCTACTCCGAGCTTCTGCTACAAGCGGTCTACTTCAAATTTCTACTACGAGTGGTCCATGCCGGATTTTCACTGTAAGCCTTCACCCGAGCTCCCATTGTGGATGAATTCCTTCCGAATTTCCACTGCAGGCAGGCTTCGATCGAGTCCCCTCGACAAATGATCCCCATCCGAGCTTCTATGGAGATCGGACTCCGATCGAACTCCTGTAGCAGATAGATTCCCGACGAACTCCTACGGCACACGGACTCCAGCAGCTGGACCCCTCCAGTGGATGAACCTCTCCAGCGCCATCCGACATCCGCTGTCGGTCGACCCTTTGTCGAATTCTGCATGAAACCGAACTTCATCTACGGAAAGCCTCTGGCCGAGCTCTTACAGCAAATGGCCCTCGCCTGCAGTATTAATGCTCAAGGCACCTAACTGTAGAAGGCTCGCCAGCAACACCCGAGCTCCTCTCAGATGGATAGCTGCCTCTCCCCGCCAGACACCTCAACCAAGCTTCTACCGACAGGCCTAGACTCCCTGGCAGGCCATAGTAATGGCCACGACTCTGCTCCACTCCCTGCGACATATTTTGCACGGCTTCACCACTCCCTGGCAGGCCATAGTAATGGCCGTGACTCTACTCCACTTCCTGTGATGGATTCCGCATGGCTCCACCACTCTCTGGCAAGTCACGACAACGGACACTGCTCCACTCCCCGCAACAGGCTCCGCGTGGCAGGCCACGGTGATAGCCACGACTCCACTCCACCACTCTTCGTAACAAACTCCTCCTGGCCCCGAACGGCCCACTACCAGGCAGTTACAAATGTCGCTATCAGTCTGTTGCACCCTCTGCCTATAAAAAGAGGACCCCGGATACGTTATTCTCTAAGCTCTAATTTCTATCTCAATACTCTGCTAAAATTTTTGTTCGAGCACTCCATTCTTGTTGAGGCAGAGAACTGACTTGAACGTCGGAGGATCTTGTCGGAGCACTCCCAACTCTGGTTTAGACTTTCTTTGCAGGTTCCAGCAGCGACCGTGACTCCCTCGACTCCAGCTTCTCCGACGCCAGCGGATTTTTGCACCAACAGAGTCAATGACCATTGATCCATTAAGTGGCTTTTAATGAGAAAAATATGGTGTGTGTGCAAGGCCAGCCTCGGACTGGGGTGCAGTATTGTGTTTAGCTTGCCACAAACGGGAGTATGATTCTGATTATTTTGATGTCAAAAATCAGATTTTGATTTTAATAATATAGATGGGGTATGGGCGATATTTTGATAGATTGGCTATATAAGAAATATAATGTTTGTACTGAGTCAGCGTTGAGCTAAGGTTCAACATCATGTTTGGCCTATTACAGGCTAGAGTATAGTTATAATTAGTCCAATACTAGAAAGAAAATATAATTTTATTTAATCATAAGAGTGAAAAAGAGGGGAGCATTTCGACTAGTTGACCATGTATAAAATATAGTGTATCAATAGTATACTGAGAAATGATTTATGGTTGCCGGTTATGGACAGAAGCATGGTATATGTTTGGCCTTCCATGGACTAAACAATGGTTGTAATCAGTGAAGTGCTGAAATCAAATCAAGATGATAAACAATGTCTAATGAAAAGATATCTAGACTAGTCGGCACATGTAAAATATGATATTTATGATGCCAACTATGGGCTAAGATGTGATTGTTGGCCATAGATGGAAATGTGGTATGTTTGGCCTGCTACGAGTTAGAGTGTGGATGGGTCTAGTCTAGTGCTGGAGTGATGATGTGATCAAGATCCAATTGTGTTATTTAGATAATGAAAAATCATTTCACTAGATTATTGTTGAATCAATCTATTTCTTGGATGATATATGTGACATATAGCTCGACATTTCTATCTTGATGACATATATACAATTGAGTAGCTATATGATTTACTTGATGTGTATGTTCATATGTCTTAAATATGTATAGTTTATAGCATATACATTGATCTATCAAGCATTATTCAAATTATTGATGCATATATCCAACTATTTTCTCATCAACTAAATATTACCTCAAAGGTGATTCATATTCATGCTGGTATGAGTATGAAAGATTCTTACTGAGTTATAATGCTCAAACCTTTGTTTTCTATTAGAGTTACAAGATGCATAGTATCGATTGGGTTGGACATGGAGTTCGAGTGATGGAGTCAATAGTTCATTAGTTAGTTTATCTTTTGATACCAAATAAATGTTCAATCTTGCTGACCTTATTCAATAATGATGGATTAGATTGCTTTGATAAACATGGTAGAATTTTTATGATTGATATGACTCTTTTGGTATTCTTCTGGATTTGTTCATTGTTTAGGCCTTACATGATTTTCAGGGCATTGCTCTAGAGTTCATGTAGTCTTGTCACATGGCCGACCTAGGTGTTGAGTTTGGGCCATGACACATTTGATAAATTAAGTTGTCATTTGTCAGATGCAAGTGAGAATAGCAAATGGCTCTCATAAATAATAACATACTAAGTAGTAGCAGTGGTGGCAATAGCAAGACATGCTCTCTAATAATTTGATTAGATTTTTTTTTTTTTTTGCTTTCAAAGGACAAAAAATAAGACACCTAAAACTCAATAAGTAACCAAATCATTTTCTTCAGCTTGATAATTAAACTATGATTTTATTCTCAAAAGTCCAATAAAACATGATAAGGGAGAATTTGCACCTTCATGCTTATAGTACTTTTGCTTTACTACACTATCCAAGATGAAACATGAACTATGTACGAAGCATAAAAATTTGACGATATGATCTAAAAAATCAAAAATTAATGAAGTGAATGATGTAGATTGTCTTCTTTGTATATTGATGCTGATAATAACCTCTTTGCTTTAGTTTTGTATAGCATTTTAAATGAGTGTATATAGTAGTATCATTTGGTGCAAGCACAATTATCTCAAGCGCAAGAGGGAAAACAAAACTAGGAACTCTAAATAAAATTATTTTAAGTAGAAGGTAAGGATAATAGTATTTTGAAGCTTGTCTGTTGAGATTTAGAATAGATTACAATTTATAGGTCATAATATTGGCTGTCATGTTTCCTTAAAAGATGTAAATTGAAGCTCCACGATTATCAAAAGTACAAAATATGTCGGCATATATGTTCCAAATTTGATTTTTGATTCTCTTTTCAATTGGTAGTGAAAAGGCAACACATATTGTAATACAGGGAGGCACAAGTTGCTGAAGAAAACTATAGGTGCAATTGAACTGAGCTGAGTCGAGTATTTGAATAAGTATTCTACTAAAATTATAATAATATATAATTATAAATTAAAAAAATATTATTAAAAATATCTCTATATAAACAAATAGGCTCTAAGCTTTTGAGTCGAGTATTCTACTACTCGAGCATGACTCGAGCTCGATAATAATTGAGTCGAGTCGAACTCGAGTAGCTCGCAAGCAGCTCGACTTGAGCTCGAAAGCAACTTGACTTATTTGCATCCCTAAAGAAAACAATACAAATAGCTAATGAAAGCTTATGTTCTTGCTAGTTATTGGAATCATTGAAAGAAAGCCAAGGGTGTAAATTAGTTGGGCTAAAACATACTAAAGCATTTTGTGCTCAAGCTTAACTTATTTTATAATTGAGTAGAGCTTGAACCAACGCATCCAATTACAAGACAAACCTACATTGGACAGAAACCATTTGTTTAAAAGGTTTAGTGCACATTGCACTAGAGGGAGAGAGAAGTGGGCCGATCAAGACTTCAAAAGGTACATGTTTTGAGCTAATTTTTCATTGTTAGATCTCAGTCCTATACTTTCAATACATTTTTCTTTATTTAACTATATTCAATTTTTTCTTAAAAATAAAGATGAGTGAAATCTAGTCAAATATTAGCATTACTTGGACACCTTGATTCTCCCTAGCTAGAGTAGGAACTCATCAAGGGAGGAAACACAGATTTGGTCACACGCACATCAGAAGCAGCAAGATGTTGATCACACAAGAGAAAGTGTTTAGCTGTCTTCTTAGGCATTGACCAATTGGAACCAGATTGTGCACCAGCAGAATCAACATGGGGAACTGTTGGGCCCATTTTCGGAGCAATCAAAATATTGGCTGCTTGGATCTAGGGACCAAATAGATGAACATCTAATCCACTAGAAGCCGAGCATCTGCAAGGCACTAGGTTTTCAGGACCCTGACGCTGCCATAGGCATAGCATATTTCACAAAGCTCTTCATAGATATATTGTTGTCATAGAAACACATCTTGAAACTTCATCCTAACTCCTGAGCAGATTGTCCTATTAACGTCCATCAGCACGCATGCCCTAGCATTCGCCATATCGGAGGAAGTAATAGTCCATTCATCCAAATACAAAAGTTTATGATTAGGAGATACAACACTAAGAATTTTATCTTGCTCCCATAATTATAAAGGAAGATTGAGCAATTTAAGCCAAACTTTAACTTGTGAGCCAAAGTCCCTATGAGTTCTGAAACCTAGACGCCACGGTTCAAGGGCTAACAATTGCCCTATTTAATCACTAATCTTTGGCTAGTGCATAGGCCAAGAGTGATGATGTTGGAGGGTATAATTTAAGCGCAAACGAAAGATGGTCTCTATGCTAAATTTTTATACAAGTTAGGGTTATAGTGACAATATATTGAATTACAATTAAACAACTATTTTATAGTGGAATTAACTGTTACATCTCAAGTGTTGTAATGGGATTGTGGTCCTGTAAATTGTGACATCTCCTACGCAATATGCACAATTAAAATTATTTTGATGTTTTTGATATAGGGCTTCTATCATGTGATCCCCAACAAGCTATACTAATTGTGATAAAAACCATGCTTTTTGGCAGCAAATACCATCATGTAGCACACTACCACTTGCCAGTTATTGACACCACATACAACCAGATCATGTTGATCATTTATGGAAACCTGCATAAAAATTTTTATGCATGCACAATGAGAGATGGCTCTGACATGGGCCATGAACATCTTCTCTCTCCACAAACTGCTTGATTCAATCAGATGGCTAGGATCTCATAGATGGATTGCCCACGGATGTGGAGGCAACACGTGGGTCCCCATGATGAGCAAATTTGTTAGAAAAAAAGTGAATTAAAAATAGGATAAATTACAAAAATATCTCTTCAACTTTAGCTCAATTTCACTTGCATCTTCTGTACTTTAAAAAGTGTCAAACTGGCCCTTTTAGTTATCGATATATTCCAATATAGTCTAATCATTTATCTCCGTTAATAAATTTTTTTTAAATTATCAAAATAACCATCTCCTTCCTCCTCTCTCTTTCCTCTCTGATTGATCCTCTCTTCCATGGCCGGCATCCCTCTTCCTTCCTCCTCTTCTTTCTCATCATCTTCTTGCTCACTTATTTCTCCTCCACCCTTTCCTCCTCTTACTCCCTTCTTGCTCTTTTGTTTTTCTCCCCTTTCTTCACCCATTCTAGCCTCTTGCCCTTTCTTCTCTACTTTCTCTACCCATTCTTCTCCTTCCTTTTCTCCTCCCCTTTCTTCCTATACACTTCTTCTCTTCATCCTTTTTCTCCAAACCATTTACAAACTATCCCTTTTTATGGTGGCCTCATCTATCTTCGTCTATTTTTGCTTTTTTCATCTTCTTCCTTCCCTTCCTCCTCCTTCATCTTATTCCTTGCCGATGGCCTCTCTCTCCTCCCCCTTTCCTTCTCATTCTCTTTTTCTTCCAAACCAACCCATGAGCCCTATCCTTTTGAGATGGCCCCCTCTAAATCCATCCCTTCTCACCAGCAAAAAAATCTTTCTCCTCTCCTTCCTCCTCACTCATTTCTCTTCCTTCATGATGGCTACCTCCATCTCTTTTTCTTCTTCATCCATTTTATCTTCTCATCCTCTTTTTTCTATAAACCGCCCATAAGTCATCCTCTTCATGATGGCCTCTTCCACCTCCACCTCTTTCCATCGATAACCTAATTTTTTTCCCACCGATAACCTAATTTTTTCCTGATTCTTTCTCCCCACCCTCTTTTCTTTCTTATCCTTCTTCTTCTCTTCTAATCCATTCCTTACTCGTGACCATTCTCCCCTCCTTCCCTTCCTCTTTATTAATTTTTTCTTCTCATCTTCTTCCTCTTTCAAGTCCATCCATGAATAAAGAGCATTTTCATCTATTGAGAGAAAAATCTAATATCGTTTATTGATAAAATGAATGACTAGATCATATTGAAATATATCGATAATTAGAAGGGCAAATTTGATACTTTTTAAAGTATAGAAGGTGTAAGCAAAATTGAGTTATAGTTGAGAGAATATTTTTATAATTTATTTTTAAAAATAAACTATGGCAGCTGTCTCGAGTTTTTTTTTTTTTTTTTTGATAGAAGTGTTGAGTACTTTCTTTAATACCAGGGATTGGATGGAAACAGATACTTGTTTGAATCTGGTCTTCTTAATGGTTTAATAAACATTCCTTTATTCGTCTTGGAATCGTTGCAATAACTTTTTCTCCATCAACAATTATTCCCATTTTGACCCTTTGGTGCAAACAACTTCTGCGGGCTTTTATTTTCTAATTCCTTGTAAAATGTGCTCTACTTGTTTAGAACAAAAAAGGTAGATTTGTATATATGGAAAATGAGGTTGCAGATTCGCATGCGACCATGGAGCAGGTGCTACATTCCAAAACAAATAGATTTGTTACTGCAAGAAAGAAACGGGTGCCATTGAGGGTGTAGACTCTCAGAGCTATTTTACTGTTCGATGGCTATTTCATTTTGCTGGCTCTGGTCAAGATTGTTTATGCGGAAAGGAACTTGGAATGGCGTCATGACAGATCATACTTAACATGCTCATGCTGGAGAACCAGATTCCTTTATTCGCCTTGGAATCGTTGCAATATCTTCTCCTCCGTCAACAATTATCGCAAGACAATAAAGGAACGAGTGCCTTGCCCTGCCACTGCTTCTGTAGCTTTCTGTCTCTCTGTGCCTCTGTTCTTTTAGAAGCATTTGATGGACGAGAGACACGGAGGACCTTCCTCACCCAAGTTGGCAAGAAGCTATTATGAGCTTGACATCATCGTAGAGAACCCTGACAACTCAGAGACCGCATGGATCGAAGACATTCAGGGCAACATCCAGGCGCCCTGTGTCTGGACGCCACCTTGGGAAAATCAGGAGCAGGCAAGGGAAGAATCGACCGCCAATCCCAGCATCTTCAGGGTCCCCACAAGCTTCCGGGAACAAAGCCCCGAGCATTACCAGCCGAAGGTGGTCGCCATCGGCCCCTACCATAGAGGCAATTCCAAGCTGCTGATCAAGGCCGAAGTCAAGAGGTGGTGCGTGAAATATTTCATCTCCCTGCATTCACTCGACCTCCCAAAATGGCTCCGTGATATGACGTCCAGGGAGCAAGAGGCTCGCAGCTACTACTCAGAAGACGTGTCCATGGACAGCCGAAGCTTTTTAGAGATGTTGCTGCTCGATGGCTGCTTCATTTTTATGGCTTTGAAAGCCATGGATTCCCTTACGTTCGATCCGAAATGGCCATCAGACCAAATCATGCTTGACTTGCTGATGCTCGAGAACCAGATCCCTTTCTTTGTCTTAGTCCAACTGTACAATGAGATCGGTGGGGAACAAACATTCAGGAATTTTGCCCGGAGCTTCGATGGGCCTTACACTGGCACTTTCATTCATTATGTCCTCCGTTCCCTTGATCAGACCCATATGACTGGGGATTTGGATCCCCCTATCCCCATTGAGCGAGTCCTCCATTTGTTGCACCTATTTCGCTTGTCCTTGCATCCTGCTAGGCTCGAGCCTGCTGCTAGGTTCGAGCCCGTAAATGTAGCCAAACAAAACATAATAGACCAAATTTTCCGCACTCCAACTGGTGTTCCTAGCGCGACAGAGCTCCAGGATCGGTCTGCTGTGAAGTTCAAGAAAAATTCAGGCGGCATCTTGGACATAAGTTTCCGCAACGGGGTGATGAAGATCCCGTTCCTGGAAATTAATGATGGCAACCAAACAATTCTCCATAATCTCATCGCCTTCGAGCAGTGTTATCACCCCCACGTCGAACGTCATGTCACAACCTATGCAGCATTCATGAACTGCCTGATAAACAAAGAACGTGATGTGGCTCTGCTTGAAAGGAGAGAGATTTTGTTGAACAGGCTACCCACCAGCAAGGATGC